>NC_068439.1:26348503-26648503 GCF_023373465.1 Oncorhynchus keta
CTCTCTCTCTCTTTCCAACCCTCCCTCCCTTTATCCTTCTCTCTCTCTCTCTCTCTCTCTCTCTCTCTCTCTCTCTCTCTCTCTCTCTCTCTCTCTCTCTCTCTCAACCCTCCCTCCCTGTATCCTTCTCTCTCTCTCTCTCTCCAACCCTCCCTCCCTGTATCCTTCTCTATCCCTCTCTCCAACCCTCCCTCCCTGTATCCTTCTCTCTCTCTCTCCAACCCTCCCTCCCTGTATCCTTCTCTCTCTCTTTCTCTCTCTCTCTCCAACCCTCCCTCCCTGTATCCTTCTCTCTCTCTCTCTCTCTCTCTCCTCTCTCTCTCTCTCTCTCTCTCTCTCTCTCTCAACCCTCCCTTCCTGTATCCTTCTCTCTCTCTCTCTCCAACCCTCCCTCCCTGTATCCTTCCCTCTCTCTCTCTCTCTCTCTCTCTCTCTCTCTCTCTCTCTCTCTCTCTCTCTCTCTCTCTCTCTCTCTCTCTCTCAACCCTCCCTCCCTGTATCATTCTCTCTCTCTCTCTCTCTCTCTCTCTCTCTCTCTCTCCTGTATCTCTCCTCTCTCTCTCAACCCTCCCTTCCTGTATCCTTCTCTCTCTCTCTCTCCAACCCTCCCTCCCTCCCTTCTCTCTCTCTCTCTCTCTCTCTCTCTCTCTCTCTCTCTCTCTCTCTCTCTCTCTCTCTCCCTGTATCCTTCTCTCTCTCTTTCTGTCTCCAACCCTCCCTCCCTGTATCCTTCTCTCTCTCTCTTTCTGTCTCCAACCCTCCCTCCCTGTATCCTTCTCTCTCTCTCTTTCTGTCTCCAACCCTCCCTCCCTGTATCCTTCTCTCTCTCTCTTTCTATCTCCAACCCTCCCTCTCTGTATCCTTCTCTCCATCTCTCTCCTTCTCTCTCTCTCCCTCCCTCTCTCCCTACATCCTCTTTTCTCAATTTCTCTCTTTTCATCGCTCCCAGCATACTCCCTCAGGATGGATAATTCTCACTTCTGATCAACTTCAGTATGTTGCAAACCCACGGGTAGCCTGATAAGATCTTACAACACCACGGCTGTCCCTACTCTCTGTGTCCCTTCTTATTTACTGCTCACACTCAGAGACCACCCATCTGTCATATCAAGTGTTGTTTGTTCCTTCTCTCTTGCTGTCGTTAATTGTTTTTGATACTCCCACCGGCAATCATTATTCAGATGCAAATAAATCAACGTGGACAACCTTGATTTAGTGTGGGGAGGCCATTAAAAGTGTGTGTGTGTGTTTCACCTTGAAGTCATACCCCCCATACACACACACACTAATTAATATTTTACCACAGGATCAATGTTGCTCTGTGTAGTTTGTTTCTGCTGCTACGACTCTCTGGTGAAAATGCAACCATATTCTATTGGACAAGGAATGTAATATGTATTCAATCCTAATTGCCTCTGTTTTTAAGTTGCACGTGTTTCCCACATAGAGCCACAAGCTGTAGTATTTTGTGTACATTGTGAGGAGGACAGGGGCCAACCACCCTCCCCACTTCTTTTGGTTCTATATTCTGGTGAGTGGAAGGACAAAGGATACATTTTCAACATCTGGGATGTGTATGGGAAGAAGGGGGGTTGTTTTTAGGTGAGTCTGTGCGTGCGCGTGTGTGTGTGTGTCTGTGCGTGTGTGTGTGCGTGTGTGTGTGTGTGTGTGCGTGTGTGTGTGTCTGTGTCTGTGTGTGTGTGTGTGTGTGTGTGTGTGTGTGTGTGTGTGTGTGTGTGTGTGTGTGTGTGTGTGTGTGTGTGTGTGTGTGTGTGTGTGTGTGTGTGCGTGCGTGCGTGCGTGCGTGCGTGCGTGCGTGCGTGCGTGCGTGCGTGCGTGCGTGCGTGCGTGCGTGCGTGCGTGTGTGCGTGCATGCGCGTGTGTGTGTATGCATGCGCGTGTGTGTGTAAGGGAGGGAGGGAGGGAGGTAGTGGTAGCAGTTGGTGGTACTGTGAGGGACACCAAACAGTGGCCTCATTGTACATCAGCTCAAGCTGTGTGTGTGTGTGTCCCTCTCTCTGTCTCCCTCAGTAGGGTTGTACAGTTCTTTGTGCCTGGCCCCAGTCAGCCTCTGTTATGGAGGAACAATGAGAGATGGGCATTCGGCAACAGTAATACACATACACACAAACACACACACACACCATCATGAAGCAGATAGACACCCTTCCACCAGCAAGGACAGCTCAATGCAGTTTCCATTCAGCCCTCAGTGGAAGACCTGGTCTAGGTGACCACCGGATGAATACTATAGTTCTTCTGTATGTGTGTGTGTGTGTGTGTGTGTGTGTGTGTGTGTGTGTGTGTGTGTGTGTGTGTGTGTGTGTGTGTGTGTGTGTGTGTGTGTGTGTGTGTGTGTGTGTGTGTATGTGTTTGTGTGTGTGTGTGTGTTTGTGTATGTGTTTGTGTGTGTGTGTGTATGTGTTTGTGTGTATGTGTTTGTGTGTGTTTGTGTGTGTTTGTGATTGCCCTGGAAGAACGATGAGCCGGTGATGTAGAATTCAATGAGGATTTGGTCTTGACCTAAATACACTTTAGTATTATTGTAAAAAAGTGAAAATACAAAGATGTCAAATTGAGGGGAGAATGTGTCATGTGTGTGTGCATGTGTGGGTGTCGTTGCGTGGGTGTGCCGGCGTGGGTGGGTGGTGGTTTGTAATGAACACTCTGAAATCACTGTAGATAACTCTGCTCCTCCGATCTCCTCCACTGTGCTGCTGCATATTTATTATGATATCTGCTTCCTGCTTCCTGCTCCAGCGAAGAATTCACAGGAAATCAGCTCCCTCTCAAATGCACATTAGGGTGTGTTCACGTGTGTGGTGTGTGTGTGTGTGTGTGTGTGTGTGTGTGTATGTTTGTGCATGTGTGTTCATGTGTGCATGGTTTTGAGAGTGTGTCTTCCTGTAACTGTTCGTAGTATAATAGTGTGATTTCTGAAGGTTTATGGCTTCCACCTCATGTCAGAATTTATTTATTTTATTTTATTTCACCTTTATTTAACCAGGTAGGCAAGTTGAGAACAAGTTCTCATTTACAATTGCGACCTGGCCAAGATAAAGCAAAGCAGTTCGACACATACAACAACACAGAGTTACACATGGAGTAAAACAAACATACAGTTAATAATACAGTAGAAAAATAAGTCTATATACGATGTGAGCAAAGGAGGTGAGAAGTAAATACAATATAGCAAGTAAAATACTGGAATGGTAGATTTCCAGTGGAAGAATGTGCAAAGTAGAAATATAAATAATGGGGTGCAAAGGAGCAAAATCAATAAATAAATACAGTAGGGGAAGAGGTAGTTGTTTGGGCTAAATTATAGATGGGCTATGTACAGGTGCAGTGATCTGTGAGCTGCTCTGACAGCTGGTGCTTAAAGCTAGTGAGGGAGATAAGTGTTTCCAGTTTCAGAGATTTTTGTAGTTCGTTCCAGTCATTGGCAGCAGAGAACTGGAAGGAGAGGCGGCCAAAGGGAGAATTAGTTTTGGGGATGACCAGAGTGACATACCTGCTGGAGCGCATGCTACAGGTGGGTGCTGCTATGGTGACCAGCGAGCTGAAATAAGGGGGGGGGGCATACCTAGCAGGGTCTTGTAGATGACCTGGAGCCAGTGGGTTTGGCGACGAGCATGAAGCGAGGGCCAGCAAACGAGAGCATACAGGTCGCAGTGGTGGGTAGTATATGGGGCTTTGGTGACAAAACGGACAGCACTGTGATAGACTGCATCTAATTTATTGAGTAGGGTATTGGAGGCTATTTTGTAAATTACATCGCCAAAGTCGAGGATTGGTAGGATGGTCAGTTTTACAAGGGTATGTTTGGCAGCATGAGTGAAGGATGTTTTGTTGCGAAATAGGAAGCTAATTCTAGATTTAACTTTGGATTGGAGATGTTTGATGTGAGTCTGGAAGGAGAGTTTACATATTCCAAGTCAGAACCGTCCAGAGTAGTGATGATGGACGGGCAGGCAGGTGCAGGCAGCGATCGGTTGAGGAGCATGCATTTAGTTTTACTTGTATTTAAGAGCAGTTGGAGGCCACGGAAGGAGAGTTGTATGGAATTGAAGCTCGTCTGGAGGGTTGTTAACACAGTGTCCAAAGAAGGGCCAGAAGTATACAGAATGGTATCGTCTGCCCTCCGATTTGACACACTGAACTCTATCAGAGAAGTAGTTGGTGAACCATGCGAGGCAATCATTTGAGAAACCTAGGCTATCGAGTCTACCGATGAGGATGTGGTGATTGACAGAGTAGACAGCCTTGGCCAGGTCAATGAATACGGCTGCATAGTATTGTTTCTTATCGATGGCGGTTAAGATATCGTTTAGGACCTTGAGCGTGGCTGAGTTGCACCCATGACCAGCTCTGAAACCAGATTGCATAGCGGAGAAGGTGCGGTGCGATTCGAAATGGTCGATAATCTGTTTGTTGACTTGGCTTTCGAAGACCTTAGAAAGGCAGGGTAGGATAGATATAGATCTGTAGCAGTTTGGGTCAAGTGTGTCCCCCCCTTTGAAGAGGGGAATGACCGCAGCTGCTTTCCAATCTTTGGGAATCTCAGATGACAGGAAAAGAGAGGTTGAACAGGCTAGTAATAGGGGTTGCAACAATATCGGCAGATCATTTTAGAAAGAAAGGGTATAGATTGTCTAGTCCAGCTGAAATGTAGGGTTCCAGAGTTTGCAGCTCTTTCAGAACATCAGCTGACTGGATTTGGGAGAAGAAGAAAAGGGGAGGGCGAGTTGCTGTGGGGGGTGCAGTGCTGTTGACCGGGGAAGGGGTAGCCAGGTGGAAAGCATGGCCAGCCGTAGAAAAATGCTTATTGAAATTCTCAATTATAGTGGATTTATCGGTGGTTTCCTATCCTCAGTGCAGTGGGCAGCTGGGAGGAGGTATTCTTATTCTCCATGGACATTACAGTGTCCCAGAACTTTTTTGTGTTTGTGTTGCAGAAAGCAAATTTCTGCTTGAAAAAGCTAGCCTTAGCTTTTCTAACTTCCTGTGTATATTGGTTTCGAACTTCCCTGGGGCTGTTTGATGCTAATGCAGAATGCCATAGGATGTTTTTGTGTTGGTTAAGGGCCATCAGGTCTGGAGAGAACCAAGGGCTATATCTGTTCCTGGTTCTAGATTTCTTAAATGGGGCATGTTTATTTAAGATGTTGAGGAAGGCATATTTAAAAAATAACCAGGCATCCTCTACTGACGGGATGAGGTCAATATCCTTCCAGGATACCAGGGCCAGGTTGATTAGAAAGGCCTGCTCGCTGAAGTGTTTATCTATGAGGGTGCCCGTGTTTACGGCTTTGGGATGGTACCTGGTAGGTTCATTGATCATTTGTGTGAGATTGAGGGCATCAAGCTTAGATTGTAGGATGGCTGGGGTTTTAAGCATGTTCCAGTTTAGGTCACCTAGCAGAACGAGCCTTAAAGATAGATGTTCCCCGTGTGGTAGAGGGGACCAATCCAATTGGAAAAATAGATATAGTTATAGTGAACCAAGAAAATTGTCCGATAGACCTATACAGATAGCAGACGATAAGACAGCTAACGATTAGCGGGCCGCAGATGGGCGATAAGGTAACATCGCAACGAAGGGGCCAGTTGGATAACTCCCTCGGGCAGATAACATCGGTAGTTCAGTCGTGGTGGGGCTTCGCGTCGGCAGTAAAATGGTTCCGGATAGGTGATTGTAGCCCAGGAGTGACTGATGGAACTCTTCAGCTGGCTAGCTCCGGAATTATTGATGTTTGCTCCAAGACCAACGTAAGCCAATAGTCACTCGGATAGCAGCTAGCTAGCTGCAAGATCCAGGTATAAATGTCCAGAGCTTATGGTAGAAATCCGGGGATATGGAGAGAAAATAGGTCCGGTATGCTCTGGTCTGAGTCGCGTTGTGCAAAACTAGCGATAGCTTTTCGAGCTAAAGGATAGCTGATGACCACCAACCGTGGTTAGCTGTATACTAATGTTAGTCAGTCAACTGGCTAGCTTCTGGCTAGCTTCTATTGTAGATTTCAGATTTGAGGTGAACAATATATATTTTTTTAAATTGGTGAGGTGGGTTGCAGTAGAATGTTTTGAAGTTGAGAATTTTAGAAAAAATATATATAAAAAGATATGCGAAGAAAATATGTAAATATATATATACACGGGACATGACAGGACGAGGACAAAGGACGTCTGAGGGGAAGAAAAAAAAGGTATGGGGAACATGTCTGACAACCACTAGCTAACAACAAGGTCTTCCTCAACCCCAGCCCTTAACAAGCACCTGCACCCACTGGCTGTGTCACACACTGTACACACACAGATGTGCATGCACACAAACACAGACATATGTGCATAATGAATGCAGTGAGGGGCAGCCACATAGAGAGTGAGAAGAGGAGCTAGTTGTCCGTCACCTTCCCATTTCTCTCTGAGCCTATTGGCGACCAGCGGCACGGTTCCCCACACGTTTCCCTTCAGCTGGGCTTCCGGAGGATCAACCAGCCTATTAATTATATATGCAGACAATATGGTTCAGGCGGTTTGTTGATATCGCTGCGAGTGCCTCCACTTTACCTCTCGAGTACACTGCAGCTGGAATGTCTGCTTGGATGTACGACAAAGTGATATACCTGCGTCTCTGATCGATGAGACCTTCGCTGTCTCTGATTTGAGGTAGAGCACTCAAACTCAACTCTGGACCTCGAAGCCATTTCTACTGCCTGGTTCCCTTCTAATCAGGATCTGATTTAGACCTGGGACACCAGGTGGGTGCAATCAATGATCAGGTAGGAGAGAAAACCAGCAGGCTTCAATCCTCGTAGGGTCAGAGTTGAACACCCCTGCTATTTTTTATTTTATTTTTAATTTTACCTTTATTTAACCAGGCAAGTCAGTTAAGAACAAATTCTTATTTTCAATGACGGCCTGGGAACAGTGGGTTAACTGCCTGTTCAGGGGCAGAACGACAGATTTGTACCTTGTCAGCTCGGGGTTTGAACTCGCAACCTTCCGGTTACTAGTCCAACGCTCTAACCACTAGGCTACCCTGCCGCCCCATAAAGGCTGCTCATCATCATTAGTAGCTAATCTTAATCTTAGTCGATCGCTGTAATGATTTAAGCATAAAGTACATGAAAATGTGATTGCACAGTACTTTGTGATGTCAGTGGGAGTTTCAACAAATTATGTTTTGCCCAAAAGGGCATTTTGTACACTTCTGTAATTGCTATGTCGACCATGTTGAAGTAATGGCCCTTTATTTGTTCTCTATTGCCCAGGGATGATTTCCCATCATACACATGTCAAAAGAGTCAAGATGCCCCAAACATGTCATAGTTGTCTTCCAGTGCTCCGTGCAGATCTCTGTTTTCCACCAAACAGACCGCAAAGGCTGAAAAGGGAAAATGTGTTATCAATCGTCTTTCTCCCCCAGGTCTGTGTGATACTACACAAGTCCGTGTTAAGATAGAGCCAACCTTGTGTCTCTACTGGTTCAAAGAGCCATGCAGCACAGCATTGTTAAGGAGCCATGTAATGTACCCCTTTCTAAAAGGGAAGAGATCTCCTACTCTGACTGGTTTATGAAAGATACGTGACCAGTCATCTGAGAGACTGGTGTCATGTCTACGGTCTCTCGCTCATGAACTAGACAACTCCATTCGGACTGATTGTCCTGTCTGGGATGCCTGTCTGGGATGCCTGTCTGGGATGCCTGTCTGGGATGCCTTCTCGGGTGGTCAGTCAGATGTTATTGCACAATTCTTTTTGGGTTGGATTTTGTTTCCGGACATATTTTCAGCCTATTTCTGATGGAACTATGCTTAACCTGTGTCCACAAAACCCGCTTTATGGATTTAGAAACAATGTCTGGTGGTGATATTTTTACTGATGCCTGACACAAAAGCTTTACAACATGCGGTCATTTAGTTCAAATGTTGCCACCTAACCGACAACCCTGGACGACCTGTAGACGAAGAGAACGAGACGATTTCCTTTTCATACATATCTACACACTCCCCTTTTCATTGAATGGTTCCTGCTGGAGATAAAAGAGCTGAATCACTGTGGGCGGGTCGACCACCGCTCAGACACAAGGTGACCTGGAAGTAGGTCACTCAACTACAGAAGGTCATCTCAGAAATAACTAATTGAATGATCGAGAGAGAGAGACAGAGAAAGAGGGCGGGAGAGAGAGCGGTGGCGGGAGAGAGAGGGGGAGAGGGAGGGACAGGGAGAGAAAGAGAAATACACTTTCTCCTCTAGGATATTGGAGATAGATCTAAGCATGTATATAGTCTCTACCATTTGGCAGACGTTTCTGTCCAATGAGATTTTCTCAGTTTTGCTTTAGGGTCGGGAAGATATTCCTTGTTTCCCTTTTTATGGGAAACAAGGAATATCTGAATCTGAATTTCCAGATCTTTTTACACTGTCTTTGTCATAGATGTGTGTTCAACATATGAATACAGATTGACTAGCCTGCATCCAAATCCTATGGTGACACACACACACACACACACACACACACACACACACACACACACACACACACACACACACACACACACACACACACACACACACACACACACACACACACACACACACACACACACACACACACACACACACACACACAGCGCCTACATCCAAACTCTCAGTTGGGACGCAACACATCACATTGCTTTCTATTTCCTTGGTAAATGCCAACACCTGCCCTCTGCCAGGCACCATGGGAGAGAGGGATAGGCAGAGGAGTGGGCGGCAGGTAGCCTAGTGGCTAAGAGCATTGGGCCAGTAACCGAAAGGTTCAAATCCCGGGCCGACTACGTGAAAAATCTGAGCAAGTCACTTAACCCTAATTGCACTTGTAAGTTGGTTTGGATAGGAGAATCTGATAAATGACTAAAATGAGAGCGGGATGAGAGACACATGAAAGAATCATCCAAATTTTATCTGGCAAGAAAGCAACTGAGGAAATGCATGGGGCAAACTTTCTTTCTCTCTTACCCTTCTCTCTTTTCTCTTTCTCTCTTTCCCTCCCCGTCTCTCTCTTTCTCTCTCTCCCTACATCTCCCTACCTCTCATTCCCTATCTCCCTTTTCTTCCCTCCGGTTTCTCCCCTCCTTTGGCAGCACCATGAGACGAGGGCCTCGGTTCTGACAGATACTAATTAGATCACATCATTATCTTATCAGTGAATAACAGGGTGTTGAGACACCAGCATTAAAGCTTGGTATAGCCTGTCCCCAAAGGCAGAAAAACATCACTTATTTTCCTCAAAAGATGACCTTCTCCCTCCTATCGATTCAAAGCTGTCTGCAGAGAGAGGGGAATTTGATTCAAACAAATAAATAAACACGGATTGTAATTGATTTGTCTGGTGATACAAAAGACAAGAATGTGGCAGGAAAATAACTGTTGAGGGTAATGACGAGGGTGTGTGAGCATCATAGGGAAATGTCATTGGCAAGTATTAGAGCTGTGTTGTGTGTTACTGGAGAGGCAGCGAGGCACAGAGCTAATCCGCTAACAGTCCTCTCACTGGTGTGCATGTGTGTGTCTGTGCGTGTGGTGATGCTGGGGAAGATGAGTGTACTGGGGCGGCAGGGTAGCCTAGTGGTTAGAGCGTTGGACTAGTAACCGGAAGGTTAAACCCCCGAGCTGACAAGGTACAAATCTGCCATTCTGCCCCTGAACAGGCAGTTAACCCACTGTTCCTAGGCCGTCATTGAAAATAAGAATTTGTTCTTAACTGACTTGCCTAGTTAAATAAAATAATAAAATAAACGTATAGTGCCCAATAGGTCTATGGATCTAAGAACTGGTACCTGGCCCAATTATTGGCCAAGGAGACCCAGACCACTCTCATCTCTCTCCATCTCTCCATCATCACCCATCTCTCTTCACAGTAGGCCTCTCTCCCTCTCCCCCCATCTTGTTCTCCCTGTTTCAGTCTTTCGCCTTTCACACTAACTGTCAATCACTCACATCCCCAACTTCTCTCCTTCCTTCCCTCCTTCCTTCCTTCCTCTTTCTTATGACTTGTTCTGTATTAGAAAGAGCTCCCCGGGGGTGGGTGTTCTAAGGGGGTTTGAGGAGAGGGGTCTGGGGGATGTGTCACACCCCTCGTGCCCCTCCTCTATGTTGGCAGAGGGCTGTTAGTTCCTCCTGGCTCCTCTCAGTGTGGGACAGGGGACGCAGGTGTGTGTGTGAATATGTGGTTGTGTGATGCAGGCCAATTTGAGCTGTTTTCTCCCTCTCACTCCCACTCTCTGTCATACTGTGGATAACCATATCACCCACTGACATGTTCATTAATTACCATGAACACCTGCAGAGAGGGGAGCCTTTCAATCCGAAACCTCACCCAGACGCACACACACACACACACACACACACACCCTTCCCCTGGGAGGGCTAACATGTCACAGCTGTAACATGTTATTGTTTAGAGAATATAGTGCTGGGAATGCTTAACCCCCCTAGCTAATCAAATGCCTCTTGTCCTTTCTCTCAATTATGAAAATCAATTTCTTTATGGAAACGTTGGTCAATTGTGCTTTTCCCTCACTTGCTAGCAAGGACTATACTAGATTGGCAGCCACAAAAGTTGTGTGAGTGTGTGTGTGTGTGTGTGTGTGTGTGTGTGTGTGTGTGTGTGTGTGTGTGTGTGTGTGTGTGTGTGTGTGTGTGTGTGTGTGTGTGTGTGTGTGTGTGTGTGTGTGTGTGTGTGTGTGTGTGTGTGTGTGTGTGTGTGTGTGAGAGAGAGAGCGACAGGGCTATCTCTTGTGTTGGAGGCAGTTTCTCGCGAGGTGTTATTGAGCTGTATTGACCGGGCCTCTCTCTTTGCTGCTGAGGGCTAATTCAGCTCTGTTCCTTCTGCTGACATTTTCATCACCACGGCTCTGCTTTATGGAGTCAAGACATAAAACACTGCTTAAAACAGCCCCTGTCCTCTGTTCTCGGACCGCTCTCCTCTCCTCTCCTCTCCTCTCCTCTCCTTTCCTTTCCTCTCCTCTCCTCTCCTCTCCTCTCCTCTCCTTTCCCCTCCTTTCCTCTCCTCTCCTCTTTTCCTCTCTTTTCCTCTCTTTTCCTCTCCTCTCCTCTCCTCTCCTCTCCTCTCCTCTCCTCTCCTTTCCCCTCCTTTCCCCTCCCCTCCTCTCCTCTCCTCTCCTCTCCCCTCCTTTCCCCTCCCCTCCTCTCCCTCTCATCTCCTCTCCTCTCCTTTCCCCTCCTTTCCTGTCCTCTCCTCTCCTCTCCTCTCCTCTCCTCTCCTCTCCTCTCCTCTCCTCTCTCTCCTTTCCTGTCCTGTCCTGTCCTGTCCTCTCCTCTCCTGTCCTGCCCTGTCTCCTGTAGCTATCCCCTCAGCCCCGCTGTCAGGCAGATAAAGTGGCCTACATTGGAATTGTGTTATATAGTCTTCCCTGGTAAGAAACATTCTTGTAGCATTGTGGGAGAACGGATGCTTGGCTGAGTCTGATTTTCACAAAGCCAGTCAAGAGGATTGTGCAGCCAGTGAAGCTTTTAATTCATGGAGAGTTGCCCTGTGCTGAACCTTAGTCCATCATATGCAGACATTAACAAATATGGAAAATGTATGAATATCTTGAGGGAAATTATTGTTCATGTCATCTGGAAGTTAAATGACAAAACTAGGTTGACTTTCACTTGCCCGGCTCCAGGTCTGTTGTGCCTACTCCTCTGTCTGTTGTTATGCCTTGTTACACAGCAATAACTGATCTGGGACGAGGATACAGTGAACCCCCAGGCTGTGTCCTTTTTCCGGCAGCCGGCACTCCTCTCCTCCCTGGATTTGGTTATATAGCTCACTGGGACACCAGAGAGATGGGGGAGAGACAGAGGGAGAGACGGGGTTGGATGGGAGAATCCGTGGTAGTTTGTTTAGCTAGGAGGAGGATTCCTCTGACCTCTGACCCACTTCTGTGATGCAGATTCATCTGAGCAGCTTGTCCTCTCACATAGTAAGCTACGTAGGTTTTCCCTCTCCTCCCTCACAGAGAGAGGCAGGCGGCCCAGGCCAGCAGTAGCACTGCAAGCTGCTCAATCCAACAACATAAAACAGGCAGAGCTCAATCCAGCGAAGGGCCCTCTGCACTGCTATTCCTCACTGATAGAATAGTAGGGCTGTCCTTCAGCACCACTCGATGGCCCACATTGCAGCGATCCCTATCCAGCCAGAGATTGGCGGAGCTATCCTTTCAGCACCACAAACACAAGCACATCAGCACTGTTGTTGTCATGTGCTGGTTGTACCCTTATTAGAAGTCCTGCTTATCCTTCATGCAGAATTGATTGATTGATTGATTGATTGATTGATTGATTGATTGATTGATTGATTGATGGACTGCTTATGCTATAATATACCAGGGTATGTAATTCCTCACTGACCTCCCTCCTCACTGTACCTTAATCTTCTACATTTCCTGGGAAATTGATTATGTCAGTAATTCTGCCCTGGTTCTGGACTCTGGGCTCTGTGGGCTCTGTGAACTCTGGGCTCTGGGCTCTGTGGGCTCTGGGCTCAGTAGGCTCTGGGCTCTAGGCTCTGTGGGCTCTGTGGGCTCTGTGGGCTCTGGGCTCTGTAGGCTCTGGGCTCTAGGCTCTGTGGACTCTGGTCTCTGTGGGCTCTGGGATCTAGGCTGTGTGGGCTCTGGGCTCTTTGTCTGCCTGTCCTGTACTTACTTGGTGTTTTATGTTCCGAGGGTATGTTTACCTCTAGACTTTTAATTGCATTCCCATAAATCCTAGAGGAAGGACGTGCAATCAGAAAATTGCACTTGGCATAGTGATTTATGCGGCTTGATTTGTGTTTGTTTGTGTTAGTGTGCGTGTGGAGGGGATTTAGGACTTGAGCGAAGGCGTTATTTATCAGGAAGTACTTATTCCTCCTCACGAGCCACTTTGGTTGTTTGTGTTGGATGTGTAAATACATTACCGTTCTGTTGTCCTGAGAAGCACTTCAGAAACTGACTGATAGTCCTCTGGCATAGGAGAGCTTGGTCTTCTGGGCTTTAAGGGGCTTTGATTCATAGGAAAGTCATATGAAGAGATGATGCAAATTCCTTGTAAACTGCCCTCCAACTTTTTATCAAAATCAATGTCAAGTCTTGAACGGTAACATTTAGATGACGTTTTACACAGATGGACGTGTCATTTTGTCGCTATTAAGAACTGTACAGTAAAGTTGTAATCTGACAGATAGGAGCTGAGTTTCATCTACATTATGCTTTCCATTTGGATAATATTATGACTCACTGCTCTGATAGTTAATCCTTCAGTTGAACTCCCTGTGACCTCTGTGGCTCTCTGTTTCCTCAGGTCCATGGGGCCGGTGTATGGGCAGCGAGTGTGGCCCAGGGGGCAGCCAGAGTCGGGCAGTGTGGTGCGCCCACTCTGAAGGCTGGACCACCCTTCACACCAACTGTGACCAGGCAGAGCGCCCGGAGAACCAGCAGAGCTGCTTCCACGTGTGTGACTGGCACAAAGACCTGTATGACTGGCAGCTGGGTGCTTGGAACCAGTGTGTGCCTGTGTCCATGCGAAGCACTGGGGCGCTCCAGCGGCCAGCCGTATGTACCCGCGGCGAGGAGGGCATCCAGACACGCGAGGTGGGCTGCGTCCAGAAAGCAGACGGCGTGCCTGCGGAGGATGCAGCGATTTGTGAATATTTTGAGCCCAAGCCCAGGCTGGAGCAGGCCTGTCTGATCCCATGCCCGCGGGACTGTGTGGTCTCCCAGTTCACCCCATGGACTTCCTGTTCGAAAACGTGCGGCATGGGTCTTCAGAATCGTGTCCGTTTTGTCCTGGCGCCGCCTCTGTTCGGGGGCTCGGCCTGCCCTAACCTGACAGAGTTCCAGACATGTCAGCCAGGTCCCTGCGTGGGCCCAGAGAGCCTCTATAGTCTGAGGGTGGGGTCCTGGGGTCCCTGCTCTGTACCCCTCCCTCGCACGGCCAGGCAGGCTCCCACCTTTACTCACGGTAAAGATGTGGCTCTCCCTCGCCGGCTTCGCAAGAGCAGAGAGGGTAAAGAGGGTAAAGAGGGCAGCGAGGTGTCCACCCCACGCTTGCCTCGACTGAGCAAAGAAGAAAGGATGAAAAGAAAGGAGGAAAGAAAGGAGGGGAGAAAAGGAAGACAGGCAGCCAAAGAAGGACGCAGGAAGAACAAGGAAAGAGTCAAGGAGAGGGTGAGGGAGCAAGTGAGGGCGAAGGGGAGGGTGAAAGACCCAGAGACCAAAGAGCTGATAAAAAATAAGAGGAACAGGAACAGACAGAACCGACAGGGAGGGAAGTTCTGGGACCTGCAGGTTGGATACCAGACCCGGGAGGTGACCTGTGTTCACAGGAGCGGAAACACTGAAGCACTAAGGTCAGTCTCACTTATAGTTTATAGTCTTACTGTATGCATCACAGCTACCTCATGATGACTGTCTCATCCATTTCTCACCAGTGTCTCTGATATAATTTTCTATGTTCCATTGTTTCCCCAATACATAGAGGTGATGTAGGGATGCATCTCTCTGTGTGCTTTAGAAATACATTATTACTGGCAGCACACGATTCACAGTCAGCTCTGAAAGAATTACAAGAGCCTAAAGTGTGTTCTGCAGTACTAACGGTCACACACCATGAAGACATCATCACCCACATGGCTTTGTTAATGTATAAGAGAGAGAGAGATTGGAATCTATGCCTTCTGGAATAGATATGGCAATAGTGTTTTGTCATAGAATATTACATACGGTTTTGGTTTTAGTAGGTCTTCTTCTTGTTCTTCGTACCTCATCTATTCTGTCATTAGTTTATTCATAGTACCCTCAAATAATTTATTTATGCTGGAATCACTTTAAAGTATTGGCAAAAATGCTGCCTTTGGAGTTTTTTTGTAGCTCACATTAATCCACAATAGTCCTGTAGTTTATTAACATTCATCTAACGGCTTGTTTACTTTGCGCTTCAAATATTTTGGGCCAGTTTTTTGCAACCTCTTTTCCTAAAAATCTCAGAAAGTAGAGCTGTGTTTTTTGGTTTTTCTCTGAAGTGAGGGTTCAGTCAATGGAGTCTGCAGTGTTTATGTTTCGTATCCTATTTTCATTGACATCTATTCTTTGTTTAACTTCTTGCATCGAGCCATCCCGGATCCGGTATCGTGACTACAGCCTCAAGCTCATTACCATAACGCAACGTTAACTATTCATGAAAATCACAAATGAAATGAAATGAATCTATTTGCTCTCAAGCTTAGCCTTTTGTTAACAACACTGTCATCTCAGATTTTCAAAATATGCTTTTGAACCATAGCTAAACAAGCATTTGTGTAACAGTATTAGTATTAGTATTAGCCTAGCATTGGATTATGCCTCTATTTCAGCATGCAACATTTTCCACAAAAACCATAAAGGCATTCAAATAAAATCATTTACCTTTGAATAACTTCAGATGTTTTCAATGAGGAGACTCTGTTAGATAGCAAATGTTTTCCGTTTTTACAAAAAATGTTATTTGTGTCGACTAATCGCTCCGTTTTGTTCATCACGTTTGGGTAAGGAAAAAATAATAATAATAAGTCATTAAAACGCAAACTTTTTCCCAAATTAACTCCATAATATCGACAGAAACATGGCAAACCGATGTTTAGAATCAATCCTCAAGGTGTTTTTCACATCGACGATAACTGCCACGATGGACTGCCACGATTTTTACTTTCTCTTCTGAAGAAATGGAACGCGCATGGACCTACAGATTATGCACACAGGACACCGGGCGGGACACCAGGTAATTGTGGTCTCTTATGGTCAATCTTCCAATGATATGCCTACAAACACGTCACAATGCTGCAGACACCTCGGGGAATAGACAGAAAGCGCGGGCTCATTCCTGGCGCATTCACAGCCATATAAGGAGACATTGGAACACAGCGCCTTCAGAATTTGGGGCATTTCCTGTATTAAACTTCATCTTGGTTTCACCTGTTGCATTAGTTCTGGGGCACTCACAGATAATATCTTTGCTGTTTTGGATACGTCAGAGTTTTGTCTTTCCAAGGCTGTCAATTCCATGCATGGTTGAGCATCTTTTCGTGACAAAATATTGCGCTTAAAACGGGCACGTCTTTTTATCCAATAATGACACAGCGCCCCCATAGGTTGAAGAGGTTAACCAAAGAACCTGTCGTCTTTCAAAGAAGCAATTGGAGTTTTCTACAGCGTGAAGTTAGTTTCAAAGCTTCAGATTTACCATAACCTCCAAGTGAAAGCATTGTGATATTCAGCGATTAATATAGTAAGTATTAATAAAGAGAGACGAGGATAAACAGCATTCTTGTTTTTGCGCCTCAAGATAGCGTAATATTCCAAGAAAACCTAAATTTATTCAGTGAGATCAACTATGAGAGTTGAATCGATGATGAGTCGAAGTGTCATGGCTTCCTTCCATTCTGCTGTACTCAACCGTGTCCCTGGGATCCAACAGACGATGAGAGGCCTCAACCATAACATCTATGAAATGGTCAGAGGATCAAAGCGCTGTCCCTGATCTAACAGACGATGAGAGGCCTCAACCATAACATCTATGAAATGGTCAGAGGATCAAAGCGCTGTCCCTGGGATCCAACAGACGATGAGAGGCCTCAACCATAACATCTATGAAATGGTCAGAGGATCAAAGCGCTGTCCCTGATCTAACAGACGATGAGAAGCCTCAACCATAACATCTATGAAATGGTCAGAGGATCAAAGCGCTGTCCCTGATCTAACAGACGATGAGAGGCCTCAACCATAACATCTATGAAATGGTCAGAGGATCAAAGCGCTGTCCCTCAACCGTGTCCCTGGGATCCAACAGACGATGAGAGGCCTCAACCATAACATCTATGAAATGGTCAGAGGATCAAAGCGCTGTCCCTGATCTAACAGACGATGAGAGGCCTCAACCATAACATCTATTAAATGGTCAGAGGATCAAAGCGCTGTCCCTCAACCATGTCCCTGGGATCCAACAGACGATGAGAGGCCTCAACCATAACATCTATGAAATGGTCAGAGGATCAAAGCGCTGTCCCTCAACCATGTCCCTGGGATCCAACAGACGATGAGAGGCCTCAACCATAACATCTATGAAATGGTCAGAGGATCAAAGCGCTGTCCCTGATCTAACAGACGATGAGAGGCCTCAACCATAACATCTATGAAATGGTCAGAGGATCAAAGCGCTGTCCCTGGGATCCAACAGACGATGAGAGGCCTCAACCATAACATCTATGAAATGGTCAGAGGATCAAAGCGCTGTCCCTTTCCGTTAACCCTCATCCTGTGTAACGTCCATTTCTATGGGCGGCCATCTAACTACATCAACATACTGTAGCATGGTCTTTCATTCATATTACAGAATTAGCTGGGTGGTGGTGGTCGAGACGTGTTTTATTGAACGGTCTCCATGCCACTCTATTCATGTGCACATGCTTTCGAAAAGGCATTGTTCCTCTTTGCTGAGATGTGAAATGCATGTACGTCCCCATTCTGTCTCTGAGGTAACGGGGTGGCTGTTATGGTGACCACTTAACACCGAATAGATCTATCCCACTTTCTTAAAGGGATATGAATGCTTTAGCGCATCTTGAAAGAAAAGGAAAATGGGCGTCCATAGGGAGATGGTCAGAGAAAATCAGAAATGATTGAAATGATGGGATAACAACTTGTATTATATTCCCGCATCTTTAAGTAGAATATATATTATATCTCTATGATCGGGGTCTAGCCTAAGATTAATGTTGAGACATTTCTCCTTTATAATGAGGAGTGATGTTGAGGTATTTTAGTTTTTTTAGGAGCTACTCATAGCATCTACCACAGATGTCGAACTGAAACCCCCAAAGAGGCTTATCTGATCTGATACTGACCATTTACCAACCACATTGTTGGCTAGAGACCAAGGATCAAGTGTGTTTACTGTTATAGAAGCTCTGAAATATATCTGGTGGGAATGTTTTCCATCTCACTTCATTTAACATTGGTTATTATTTATTATGATGTTAATCTGTATGTAAGCTAAGGAAATATATAATTCTATATTTGGGTCCTATTTCAGCTTTACATTGCTTTGGGTGAGAGTACCTGCTAAATGACTACAATGCTAAATGAATATGTAGGTTTGTAGAAAAGGTCCTTTGCAAATTCATAATGAGTTCAAAGGGTTTGAAGCTGTGGTGTTCCTGAATTGGATTTTGCAAACAAGTTTGGCCTTATTAGGACACCTTGCCTCATTCCTTTGACCAAACACCTTCGCTGATTTCTTTGAACCTAATTAATAAATGCTGTGTCTGTTCTCTCCAGCCTGTGTTCTCGGGAGTCCCTACCAGTGACCTACCAGGCCTGCGTCCTGGCCAAGAACTGTGAGGTGAGCGACTGGACTGACTGGTCGCCTTGCTCCAAGGACTGCTACGAGCTCAACGGGCCCACGGGTGAGCGCACACGCACACGCCGGGTACAGCAGTTCCCTGTGGGAGAAGGGGAGGAGTGCCCCGAACTGGAGGAGAAGGAACCCTGCACCCCTCAGGGAGAAGGGGGACCCCCCTGTATTGCGTAAGTACTCTATCACCCAACGTTTGAAAAATATGTGTGATTTCAATGTCTCATATGGATGTCTACGTTTTTTTTTTTCGACCAGTATATGAATTGTGTAGTTTGTATACTCACATTGGAAAACGTAAAAATGTAGATGGTCAATTGAACTGCACTTCTACTCTGCAGGCTGGCTGACAATTACAGTTACTCACGTTCTAAAGTGTACTATGGGTAAGCTGCCTGTCTGCATCCCTAAATAGCTTTGCTGACAAAAAAACACTTAATGCGTCAGACACTCAGCCAGACAGGCCTGGTCTGTCTCTAACACTAAATGCATATGTGCATACAGGAAATGGTTTGTTTCTGTGTGTTAAGTGATTAAGGCCATGCGGCCGGAACGTTGGCTGGTTGCTGTAATGACTGTGTAGCTAACCATCTAACACAACAGTAGTAGTAGGACTAAGAGCACTGGGGAGTTATCAGTAGGGGGAGGAGCCACAATAACAACCCCACTACTATTGGTCTGTGGGTTGTTTGGTGTCTGCTGGCTTATTATCCACAGCCTGAGTGGTGTCATTAATCTGATGAATGTTATTTATTTAATCCACTAACTATGTTTAATCGTTACCCGATTAAATTAATAATGTACTCATTAGATATTTGGGGGAACACGGGAAGAGGTTGTTTAAAGAGTTACCATCTCCCGAATGAAGCTCTGTAAGGTATACAGTAGGGAGAACAAGTATTTGATACACTGAAAATCACATTTTATGATTTTTAAGTAATTAATTAGCATTTTATTGCATGACATATGTATTTGATACATTAAAAAAGCAGAACTTAATATTTGGTACAGAAACCTTTGTTTGCAATTACAGAGATCATACGTTTCCTGTAGTTCTTGACCAGGTTTGCACACACTGCAGCAGGGATTTTGGCCCACTCCTCCATACAGACCTTCTCCAGTTCCTTCAGGTTTCGGAGCTGTCACTGGGCAATACGGACTTTCAGCTCCCTCCAAAGACTTTCTATTGGGTTCAGGTCTGGAGACTGGCTAGACCACTCCAGGACCTTGAGATGCTTCTTACGGAGCCACTCCTTAGTTGCCCTGGCTGTGTGTTTCGGGTCGTTGTCATGCTGGAAGACCCAGCCACGACCCATCTTCAATGCTCTTACTGAGGGAAGGAGGTTGTTGGCCAAGATCTCGCGATACATGGCCCCATCCATCCTCCCCTCAATACGGTGCAGTCGTCCTGTCCCCTTTGCAGAAAAGCATCCCCAAGGAATGATGTTTCCACCTCCATGCTTCACGGTTGGGATGGTGTTCTTGGGGTTGTACTCATCATTTTTCTTCCTCCAAACACGGCGAGTGGAGTTTAGACCAAAAAGCTCGATTTTTGTCTCATCAGACCACATGACCTTCTCCCATTCCTCCTCTGGATCATCCAGATGGTCATTGGCAAACTTCAGACGGGCCTGGACATGCGCTGGCTTGAGCAAGGGGGACCTTGCGTGCGCTGCAGGAGTTTAATCCATGACGGCGTAGTGTGTTACCAATGGTTTTCTATGAGACTGTGGTCCCTGCTTTCTTCAGGTCATTGACCAGGTCCTGCTATGTAGTTCTGGGCTGATCCCTCACCTTCCTCATGATCATTGATGCCCCACGAGGTGAGATCTTGCATGGAGCCCCAGACCGAGGGTGATTGACCGTCATCTTGAACTTCTTCCATTTTCTAATAAATGTTCCAACAGTTGTTGCCTTCTCACCAAGCTGCTTGCCTATTGTCCTGTAGCCCATCCTAGCCTTGTGCAGGTCTACAATTTTATCCCCAATGTCCTTACACAGCTCTCTGGTCTTGGCCATTGTGGAGAGGTTGGAGTCTGTTTGATTGAGTGTGTGGACAGGTGTCTTTTATACAGGTAACGAGTTCAAACAGGTGCAGTTATTACATGTAATGAGTGGAGAACAGGAGGGCTTCTTAAAGAAAAATGAACAGGTCTGTTAGAGAGCTGGAATTCTCACTGGTTGGTAGGTGATCAAATACTTATGTCATGCAATAAAATGCAAATTAACTACTTAAAAATCATACAATGTGATTTTCTGGGGTTTTGTTTTAGACTCCGTCTCTCACAGTTGAAGTGTACCTATGATAAAAATTACAGAACTCTACTTGCTTTGTAAGTAGGAAAACCTGCAAAATCGGCAGTGTATCAAATACTAGTTCTCCCCACTGTATATCTATTACATCGGTAAACAGTCATCTTATCAATCATTACCTCTTATCATATCATCATCATTCTGAACAGTCGTAACCTCATGCATCTGCAAAAACCCCAGCCGTACTCATGATTCAGTACTACAAAAATTGTTTTCATCATTTATTTACTAGCTAACTAAATAATAACAGGAGAACATACACACTTAATACATGAGACAAAGATCCTTAGCGGAATTTTACAATATGGCTTTTACACAATGACATGGAGGGAGAGAGAAAAATACACTTTCGTCAACTAATTTCAGAACTATTCTCACGTTAATCATATAGTTTGCACACGAACCGCCGATCATTTGGAATAAGGAATCATTCATGTATTTACGTGTTTGTGCCTTTGTTCGTCGTGTAGTCCTGAACAGAACTACAGATTTCACTCTGTGCCATTCACTCCCGAAGCTGCTTATTTGAAGATGAGCTAGCTGTGCTGATGGTTCCAGTGGGGTGATGAGAATAGTGTACTACGGTGATTTGACAAGAGTAGTATGTTGGATTGAAGAGTTTGAGATATTTGACTCAGAAACTTGACAGATAAAAGGGAAAAACTTTCAAAGTTACAGTGTTTCATCCATACAGTTTTAAATGACATCACAAAATGAAAGCATTATTACATTTATTTTCCATAGCTCCCCACTGACCATTCCCCACATTCTTATGTTAGAAATATTGATCCATTATCCACTTTTAACCATCTTAGCGTTTAAGAGGCAAAACTGTATGTGGAACAAAGCCATTCCTTTGGTTAATACTAAAGTGGGAGAAAGAGCCCCCCTTCTCCTGTAATTTCCAACAGGGTGTGAAGTGTCAAACCGGCCAAGTTACCTCGTCTGTGGGTGAGAGAAGGTCTGGTTATTTTTTTTTATTTGACCTGTATTTAACTAGGCTAGTCAGTTAAGAACAAATGTTTATTTACAATGACTGCCTACCCCGGCCAAACCCTAACCCAGACAACACTGGGCCAATTGTGTGCCACCCTATGGGATTCCCAATCACTGCCGGTTGTGAAACAGCCTGGAATCAAACCAGGGTCTGTAGTGACAGTCACGGCAGTGGGTACAAACCACAGCCCGAAGGGGGAAAACGGAGGGGGGAGGGAGAGGCTCGTTGTGTGGGTCGATGGTGTGGTGTGATGAGAGGGTGGGGGGACAGTGTGGTGCTGATGAGAGGGTGGGGTCGTGGCATGTGGAAAGAGATGGAGAGAGATTGGAGAAATGGGAAAGAGGGAAATGGGGATGTGATTGTAGTGTGTTAGTAGTAGTGTGTTAATAGTAGTGTGTTAGTAGTAGTGTGTTAGTTGACGCAGTGATGGGGGCATATTTTTATATTTATTTATTTATTTCACCTTTATTTAACCAGGTAGGCAAGTTGAGAACAAGTTCTCATTTACAATTGCGACCTGGCCAAGATAAAGCAAAGTAGTTCGACACATACAACAACACAGAGTTACACATGGAGTAAAACAAACATACAGTAGAAAAATAAGTCTATATACAATGTGAGCTAGTGAGGTGAGATAAGGGAGGTAAAGGCAAAAAAAGGCCATGGTGGCAAAGTAAATACAGTATAGCAAGTAAAAGGTCCGGACAGCAGACCCTCCGATTTGACACACTGAACACTATCAGATAAGTAGTTGGTGAACCAGGCGAGGCAATCATTTGAGAAACCAAATGGCAGTCTCTATGGGGGTGCAGTGGAAGAATGTGCAAAGTAGAAATACAAATAATGGGGTGCAAAGGAGAAAAACAAATAAAGAAATAAATAAATAATATAAAATAAATACAGTAGGGAAAGAGGTAGTCGTTTGGGCTAAATTATAGGTGGGCTATGTACAGGTGCAATCATCTGTGAGCTGCTCTGACAGCTGGTGCTTAAAGCTAGTGAGGGAGATAAGTGTTTCCAGTTTCAGAGAATTAGCTGGGTGGTGGTGGTCACGACGTGTTTTATTGAATGGTCTCCATTCCACTATATAGGGAGAGATAGAGAGATTGGGGGAGGCGGTAAGGGGAGATGGGTTTGGCTCAGTGAATGGGTTGATGGTGCCATACAAAAGGGGCGCACATAGGGAGAGAGAGAAAGATGCGAGCGAGGCGGTAAAGGAGAGATGGGTTTGGCTCAGTGTGTGGGGCGATGGTGCCATACAAGAGGGGAACATATAAGGAGAGATGGAGAGGAAAGAAGCGGCCCAGCGTTTGGCTTGTTGCCAGTGATGGAGGAAATGATTAATGGAGTGTGTCTGGGAAAGAGTCAGTTGGTCCGTGCAGTGTCTTATCTGATCCCCCTCCGCACACACACACACACACACACACACACACACACACACACACGCACGCACGCACGCACGCACGCACGCACGCACGCACGCACGCACGCACGCACGCACGCACGCACGCACGCACGCACGCACGCACGCACGCACGCACACACCGCACACACACACACACACACACACACACACACACACACACACACACACACACACACACACACACACACACACACACACACACACACACACACACACACACACACACACACACACACACACACACACACACACACACACACACACACACACACACACACACACACACACACACACACACACACACACACACACACACACACACACAGATGGGCGTGTTGACACTCCATCACTTTCACACCCAGCAGGCAGTCCTGAGCTGTGATGGCATGTGTGTCCCTTAAATTACCCCCAACCTGTACAACGCAATGTGGAACTATACTCCCCTGGTGTGGAGAGGAAGGAATTTCCTCCATTTCCACTGTTTAGACCTCTAGTCTGTTTGAGTGTTTTGACCTGCAGTTGCTAACAAGCTAATTCTGCGTGATAAAAAGTATTACAGTGGGTTGAAAACTAAAGTATTACAGTGGGTTGAAAACGAAATTATTACAGTGGGTTTAAAAATAAATTGTTACAGAGGGTTGAAAACGAAATTATTACAGTGGGTTTAAAAATAAATTGTTACAGAGGGTTGAAAACGAAATTATTACAGTGGGTTTAAAAATAAATTGTTACAGAGGGTTGAAAACTAAATTATTACAGTGGGTTGAAAACTAAATTGGTACAGTGGGTTGAAAACTACATTGGTACAGTGGGTTGAAAACTAAATTGGTACAGTGGGTTGAAAACTACATTGGTACAGTGGGTTGAAAACTAAATTGGTACAGTGGGTTGAAAACTAAATTATTACAGTGGTACATGAGGACATCTGTCAGTCCATATTTTGTGTAAAACTCTATACAGTAAAGTTAGCATGCAGATCAGGACATAGCTTGGTATAGGTTTGTGGGCAAAATTAGCAATTTTTTGTCCCTGATAGTGAGGAGAGGAATAAATCAATGTTGTTGGACCAATGCTCCCTTTCCACCATTTGAAGAAGACCAGGATGAGAGAGAGATGAAGAGGTGAGAACGTTGTGGCAGGAGGTCCAGTAGCAGTCAGTATTATTGAAGGATTCTTCTTTCAGAGTGATCCCATCTGTGTTAGTCCCAGAACCTCAGGCCTAGCTATGGACCATACCTCCCAGGTGCCTCGTTGTCCCACAGCCTCGTCATACTCTGTTGAAGAGAAAAGGCCTTTATAACAAAGCCATAATAACATTTGCCATGGTTGCAGTTGAGCAGAGGCGTTTTAAGGATTTCCACGTTTTTTGGGGGGTTTAAAAAATGCATTTCATGCAATGCTACCTGCTTTACATGATAGAATACACTAGCGTCTTTTTTAATCCCACACAAATTGCCAACATGGGAAGCAACTTTGACACTGACAAATTGAATTCAACAGCCCAGGCCAATGAAGCGACACTTAGATTGTGCAATATTAGGAGGAAATATATATAGAAGTGTGTATATGTACAGTTGAAGTCAGAAGATTACATACACTAAGGATGGAGTCATTAAAACATGTTTTTCAACCACTCCACAAATTTCTTGTTAACAAATTATGGTTTTGGTAAGTCGGTTAGGACATCAACTTTGTGCATGACACAAGTCATTTTTCCAACAATTGTTTACAGACAGATTATTTCACTGTATCACAAGTCCAGTGGGTCAGTGGTTTACATACACTATGTTGACTGTACCTTTATACAGCATGGAAAATTCCAGAAAATGATGTCATGGCTTTAGAAGCTTCTGACATCAAGTCAATTGGAGGTGTACCTGTGGATGTATTTCAAGGCCTACCTTCAAACTCAGTGCCTCTTTGCTTGACATCATGGGAAAATCAAAAGAAATCAGCCAAGACCTCAGAAAAAAATGGTAGACCTCTACAAGTCTGGTTCATCCTTGGGAGCAATTTCCAAATGCCGGAACGTACCACGTTCATCTGTACAAACTAGAGTACGCAAGTATAAACACCATGGGACCACACAGGAAGGAGACGCGTTCTGTCTCCTAGAGATGAACGTACTTGGTTCAAAAAGTGCAAATCAATCCCAGAACAACAGCAAAGGACCTTGTGAATATGGTGCAGGAAACAGGTACAAAAGTATCTATATCCACAGTAAAACGAGTCCTATATCAACATAACCCGAAAGGCCGCTCAGCAAGGAGGAAGCCACTGCTCCAAAACCACCATTAACAGTTCTATTTTTGTTTCATCAGACCAGAGTATTTCCAAAAAGACTTTGTCAAAAACTGTCTGGCTTTTTAATGATCTTTGTCCCAGGTTATGTTTGGAGGAAAAAGGGGAGGCATCCCAACCGTGCAGTGGCAGCATCATGCAAACTGTAGTCTGGCTTTTTAATGGCGGTTTTGGAGCAGTGGCTTCCTCCTTGCCAGTGTGTGCTTGTGAGTGGCCTTTCAGGTTATGTTTGGAGGAAAAAGGGGAGGCTTGCAAGCCGAAGAACACCATCCTTTATTTTGCCAGTTACCTGTTATATTTCCCAACCGTGAAGCACGGGGGTGGCAGCATCATGTTAATAAAAATACAAAATATATACTGTATAATATATCCTGTATATATAATATATACTGTATGGGTGCTTTGGACCTGGGCCGAGGAGCTTCAGCCCCAGTAAGCCCCTGCATTAAACCGGCCCTGGAGGGAACCCATTCATGAATATGGAGCCCTTTCATTGGTGGTGACCTCAAATAAATGCCATTATCGCTACAGACATCGAGGCAGGGCAGCCATTTTGTGACCCCAGGTGGATTTGAACTGAAAAGCAATCCCTAACATTCTTACTGAAGCACAATATGGCAGCCAGAAGGGAGGTGTACTGCCACGGACCAGAGCTAGGCTAGCTTTCTAGTATAGAGGCTCGTGAGAGAGGGTCAATTCTTAACAAAATAGCATTTATGGACTATAAGGCAACAACATAAATGATCTCTTCAAGAATCAAACTTAAATGTTCATCAAATAAAACTTCAAACAGAGCTCCCTCAGTCCTCTCCTCTGTGGTGAGGGATACCAGTTGTTGATATATGTCGTGGCTGATTGAGTAGCCGGTCACACCCTTAACGAGCCCATTGAAGTCAGCTGTGCCTGTTTTCATTTTCAGTTCCAGGCTGACTACATGGCTTGTGGTGCTGGTGAGGGGTGTGGACTTTTAGTGGCTGCCCCTCACTACGCCACACACACGAAGGCACCTTTCAAGTTCCCTTGAAGCAGATCCCAGAGCTATCTATGAATTCAGTGCTGAGCGCTAATCTGAGTTAATAGATTGCCCTTTGCGGTATGGTCTCTTTCAGTTTAATGCTGCTGAATCTTTCCACTGAGGTTCACTTGGGGGACATTCAAAATGAATTCTGGATTGTGAGGCGAATTGTGAATATATGTTGAAGGTCAACTGCACAGACAACTTCTTTAAAAGAGACTTTCTAGTAGATGTACATTGCGTAACATCAATTGATCACACTCAAATGCATGCTAATGTTGTTTACGTCCCGAAAAGCCATTCTGCCAACCTCTCGCTGGAATTTGGCTGAAAATAACCACAATGAAGAATGCAAATAGGGTTTAGTTCCAAATTAGTGCACTACCCATAGGGCTCTGGTAAAAAAGTAGGGCGCTTTAAAGGGAATATGGTGCCATTTGGAATGAGTTTTAGCTTGTGCTGCATCATGATTTATTCATTGTAGAGAATTGGAGTAATGCAACGTTTATTGCAATGTTTTGTACTCTAGATGTAATCTAACAGGCATTTGCACTTGTATGACCGCAGGCTAACTCCCTTGTGGTAGGCTAAATGCTTTTTAAGAAAGAAATAGAGCACAATAAGATGCGAAGGAGAAGATAAACTTAGGCTATATTTACAAACAAAACACCTCAACAGCGTTCAAACCAATTCAACCCCAAAAAAATGTCCATGAATTATAATCCACATAATAATTCACATTTCCTTGCTGCAGGATTATTTTCCTACTGTAGCAGACTGGCTCAAATGAAGAGCCTACATCTGTACATAATGCATTTGATACAGTCAATCAAAGATGCTATCAAACTAAATGATGCTTAATAATAAGCTGTGACCTTGTAGGACACAATCTGGAGGGTACTTCATTCACAACAGGAATACAAGACTGCTAATATTCATGCAGCTGTACACTTTCTCTACTAGCCACTCATACTCACTTACCATATCTCCCTCAGTCATCTTCCTTTATGAGGACCACAATGGGAATGGTGGCATCAGAAATGGCACTCCAATTCCTCCTATATGTCGTTACACTGCTTTTATTTGTTGACACTTAGGGAAGTAGTGCAGTAGGGAACAGTTTGCATTTGGGATGCAAACTATGCCTAGAGTGAATCAATCAAATGTATTTATAAAGCCCTTTTCATATCAACAGAAACCCAGCCTATAACCCCAAAAAGCAAGCAATGCAGATGAGAAAGCACAGGAACCTAGGAAGAAACGTAGAGAGGAACCAGGCTCTGAGGGGTGGCCAGTCCTCTTCTGACTGTGCCAGGTGGAGATTATAAGAGTACATGGCCATTAAGGCCGGATCGTTTTCCAATGTGTTCAAACGTTCATAGATGACCAGCAGGGTCAAATCATAATCACGGTGGTTGTAGAGGGTGCACAAGGAGTAAATGTCAGCCCAGCATTCAGAGGTTGAAACAGCAGGTGCGGTAGAGAGAGAGAGATTACACAGATCCACAAAGAATTCAAAAACAAACCCAATTTTGATTAACTCTGTTGGGTGAAATACCACAGTGTGCCATCACGGCAGCAAGATTTGTGACCTGTTGCCATAAGAAAAGGGCAGCCAGTGAAGAACAAACACCATTGTAAATACCACCCATATTTATGTTTATTTATTTTCCCTTTTGTACTTTAACTATGTGCACATAATATGACATTTGAAATGTCTTTATTCTTTTGGAACTTTTGTGAGTGTAATGTTTACTGTTCATTTTTATTGTTTATTTCACTTTAGTTTATTATCTACTTCACTTGCTTTGGAAATGTTAATATATGTTTCCCATATGGGGGGTGACACCTAATGAAGAGATGAGTCTTCAGTAAAGACTTGAAGGTCGAGACCGATTCTGGGCCCATCACATGGATAGGTAGACCATTACATAAAAATGGAGCTCTATAGGAGAAAGCCCTGCCTCCAGATGTTTGCTTAGACATTCTAGGGACAATAAAGAGGCCTTGGTCTTGTAAGCGTAGTGTATGTGTAGGCGTGGTGTACAAATTTGTAGTATTTGGGGTATCTGTACTTGACTTCACTGTGTATATTTTTTACAACATTTACTTCACGTCATTCCTAAAGAAATGTATGTAATTCTTTCTTCATACGTTTTCCCTGGAACACAAAAGTACATTTACATTTACATTTAAGTCATTTAGCAGACGCTCTTATCCAGAGCGACTTACAAATTGGTGCATACACCTTATGACATCCAGTGGAACAGCCACTTACAATAGTGCATCTAAATCTTTTAGGGGGGTGAGAAGGATTACTTACCCTATCCTAGGTATTCCTTGAAGAGGTGGGGTTTCAGGTGTCTCCGGAAGGTGGTGACTGACTCCGCTGTCCTGGCGTCGTGAGGGAGTTTGTTCCACCATTGGGGGCCAGAGCAGCGAACAGTTTTGACTGGGCTGAGCGGGAACTGTACTTCCTCAGTGGTAGGGAGGCGAGCAGGCCAGAGGTGGATGAACGCAGTGCCCTTGTTTGGGTGTAGGGCCTGATCAGAGCCTGGAGGTACTGAGGTGCCGTTCCCCTCACAGCTCCGTAGGCAAGCACCATGGTCTTGTAGCGGATGCGAGCTTCAACTGGAAGCCAGTGGAGAGAGCGGAGGAGCGGGGTGACGTGAGAGAACTTGGGAAGGTTGAACACCAGACGGGCTGCGGCGTTCTGGATGAGTTGTAGGGGTTTAATGGCACAGGCAGGGAGCCCAGCCAACAGCGAGTTGCAGTAATCAAGACGGGAGATGACAAGTCCCTGGATTAGGACCTGCGCCGCTTCCTGTGTGAGGCAGGGTCGTACTCTGCGGATGTTGTAGAGCATGAACCTACAGGAACGGGACACCGCCTTGATGTTAGTTGAGAACGACAGGGTGTTGTCCAGGATCACGCCAAGGTTCTTAGCGCTCTGGGAGGAGGACACAATGGAGTTGTCAACCGTGATGGCGAGATCATGGAACGGGCAGTCCTTCCCCGGGAGGAAGAGGAGCTCCGTCTTGCTGAGGTTCAGCTTGAGGTGATGATCCGTCATCCACACTGATATGTCTGCCAGACATGCAGAGATGCGATTCGCCACCTGGTCATCAGAAGGGGAAAGGAGAAGATTAATTGTGTGTCGTCTGCATAGCAATGATAGGAGAGACCATGTGAGGTTATGACAGAGCCAAGTGACTTGGTGTATAGCGAGAATAAGAGAGGGCCTAGAACAGAGCCCTGGGGGACACCAGTGGTGAGAGCGCGTGGTGAGGAGACAGATTCTCGCCACGCCACCTGGTAGGAGCGACCTGTCAGGTAGGACGCAATCCAAGCGTGGGCCGCGCCGGAGATGCCCAACTCGGAGAGGGTGGAGAGGAGGATCTGATGGTTCACAGTATCGAAGGCAGCCGATAGGTCTAGAAGGATGAGAGCAGAGGAGAGAGAGTTAGCTTTAGCAGTGCGGAGCGCCTCCGTGATACTCCGTAAGTACTTGTAACATTTTGATTGCTTAGCAGGACAGGAAAAGGGTTGTATTCACACACATCAAGGGAACATCCCTGGTCATCCCGACTGCCTTTTATCTGGCAGACTCACTAAAGTCTAGGACCAAATCGGAGAGATGGGTAGGAGCAAGTACATGTAACTCTTTGTAGGTTAGCAGTAAAACCTTGAAATCAGCCTTAGCCTTAACAGTAAGCCAGTGTCAAGAGGCTAGCACTGGACTAATATGATCAAATGTTTTGGTTCTAGTCAATATTCTAGCAGCCGTATTTAGCACTAACTGAAGTTTATTTAGTGCTTTATCCAGGTTGCCGGAGAGTGCCTTCAGATAGTTTTAATACCCAATGACATATTTTTTGTCCATCCATCTACACACAATACCTCGTACTGACAAAGTGAAAACATGTTTTTAGAAATGTTGGTACATTAATTGAAAATTATATACATAAATATCACATTTACATAAGTATTCACACCCCTGAGTCATGCATGCTAGAATCACCATTTGCAGTGAATACAGTTGTGAGTCTTTCTGGGTAAGTCTTTAAGAGATTTCCAAACCTAGATTGCGCAACATTTGCCTACATTTTTCAAAATTCTTCAAGCTTTGTCAAATTCGATGTTGATCATTGACCCGCAACCGTTTTCAAGTCTTACCATAGATTTTCAAGTAGATTTAAGTCAAAACTGTAACTCGGCCACATAGGAACATTCACTGACTTCTTGGTAAGAAACTCCAGTGTAGATTTGGCCTTGTGTTTTAGGTTATTGTCTTGTTGAAAGGGAAAGTATTCCAGTAGGAATTTGCCTGTGCTGAGCTCCATTCTGTTTCTTTTTTATCTTGAAAAACTCCCCAGTCCTTAATGGTTACAAGCATACCCAAAACATGATGCAGCCACCACTGTGCTTGAAATATGGAGCGTGGTACTCAGTAATGAGTTGTGTTGGATTTGCCCCAAACATAACTATTTGTATTCAGGACAAAAAGTGAATTGCTTTCCCACATTTTTGCACTATTACTTTAGTGCCTTGTTGCAAACAGGATGCTTTGGAATATTTTTGTTCTGTACAGGCTTCCTTCTTTTCACTCTGTCAATTAGGTTAGTATAGTGGAGTAACTACAATGTTGTTGATCCACTGTTTTAAAGTCACCATTGGCCTCATGGTGAAATCCCTGAGCGGATTCCTTCCTCTCCGGCAACTGAGTTAGGAAGGACGCCTGTATCTTTGTAGTGATTGGATGTATTGATACACCATCCAAAGTGTCATTGATTACTTCACCATGCTCAAAGGGATATTCAATGTCTGCTTTTTACCCATCTACCAATAGGTGCCCTTCTTCGCAAAGCATTGGAAAACCTCAATGGGTTTTGTGGTTGAATCTGTGTTACAGATTAATTGTATGTGTGGGCAAAGATACAGTAAGAGGTAGTCATTTAAAAATCATGTTATACACTATTATTGCACACAGAGTGAGTCAATGCAATGTATTATGTGACTTGTTAAGACACCTATCCCCTAAAATCAAACTTTTACTCCTGAACTTATTTAGGTTTGCCATAACAAAGGGGTTGAATACTTATTGACTCAAGATATTTCAGCTTTTCATTTTTTATTACGTTGTAAAATGCTCTAAAAGCATCATTCCACTTTGACATGATGAGATATTGAGTGAACAAAAATCTAAATGTAATCCATTTTAAATTCAGGCTGTAACACAACAATGTGTGGAACAAGTAAATGGGTGTGAATACTTTTGGTAGGCACTGTAATTGTGGCATCCTTGATGATGTAATTAATGTATATATTCTTTCCAATGTACGTTATGTAATTTTTAAAAAATGGATTCAAATCATTCTCCTTTGCAGGTACAACTGGAAGACAACGGAGTGGACCGAGTGCAGGGTGGATATGTTGCTAAGCCAACAGGACCGTCGTCGTGGTAACCTAACTGGGCTGTGCGGGGGCGGAGTTCAGAACCATGAGGTGTACTGTGTCCAGGCAAACAGCGCCGACCCTGCCTCAAGCTCTCTCAATAGCAAAGAAGGTAACCTGACCAGCAGGCAACTGTCCTTTATCCCCAATGTGTAATCTTTCTCCCATTCTGATAACTCATGCCCTTCTCCCATACTAGGTCATCTCTCTCACCAGTTGTGTGTCTATAGAAAGCCCATATCCATTGTGTCCCCTTTTTTCCCTCCCATACGGATGCCTTGTCCCATTGTACAGATCTCTTCCACCTCGTGCACTGGAGACTGAGCACTTTTGCTAAGGCCGCACTCATGCCCTTACGCAATAGTAAGAAATTCAATGGGATTCCCTTGCCAGCCAAAATTCATGCACTAACGATGCAGAAGCGTAGACTAGGAATGGGGTCGAGGAATGTGTTTCCCCATTCGGGGATCTTTGGAGATCCTAAAAGCCTTGCACTACTCAAAATTGGTGCCTCCCTTCTGAAAACAATTCTCAAAAAACAATGGTACCCCATGTGAGAACAGTTCCTGACAGGGGTGATAGTAGATATCATTGGAATCATCCCAAGTGGCACCATATTCCCAATATAGTCCACTACTTTTTACCAGGGCCCATAGTTTAGGGAATATAGTGCCATTTGGTAGGTAACCATTGCCTGTCTGACAAACACCCAATGTCAATATGACAGGGTAGCATATCCATACAGTCAGCAGAAGCAGTAATAACTCTCTCTGTCCCCAGATAATGTAGTAACTGTGTTCCCAGATAATGTATTAAAACTGTTCCCACTCCCTTGGTAATGTTACACACATGAATGCACAAACGCAAGCACACACACACATGCATGCACACACCCACCCCCAGGCTATCAGACTGATGAACAGCCGTCACTAGCCGGCTACCTGTCCTGCACCTTTTTTTTGCACACATACTCCCACACACACAAACTTCAAACACACACCTCATGCACACACACACATACCTCATACACACACACACATACCTCATACACACACACGCATACTTCATACACACACGCGCACACACACACACACACACACACACACACACACACACACACACACACACACACACACACACACACACACACACACACACACACACACACACACACACACACACACACACACACACACACACACACACACACACACACACACACACGCCTCATACATACACACACACCTCAAATACACACCTCATACATACACAGACACCTGCACTCACATAAACACTCACACCCAAGTGTACCCCCATACTCACAAACACATGCACATACACATACACGCTGTCCCATGTGTATAGAGACCTTAAATACTGGACACTTCCTGTTTCTTTCATACTGTTTTTCACACTGTGTATGCATATAGTGTATTCTCCAAATAGCTCATAATAATAGCTCTACTACTGTACATTGCATTTTAGTGACACTGTTTATACCCTCTGCATATTTATATGCCTGATTCTCAACATAGCTCACTGTAATATAGCTACTGCTGTACATATCATTCCTAGTATATCCTTTCAGTGTATATACACATAGATTGCATTTGGATTCCAACTACAACATTGACGAATACGCTGATTCGGTGAGCGAGTTCATTAGAAAGTGCATTGAAGATGTTGTACCCATAGCAACGATTAACACATTCCCAAACCAGAAACCGTGGATTGATGGTAGCATCCGGTGAAACTGAAAGCACGAACCACTGCTTTTAACCAGGGCAAGGTGACCGGAAACATGACCGAATACAAACAGTGTAGCTATTTCCTCCGCAAGGCAAACAAACAAGCTAAGCGTCAGTATAGTGACAAAGTAGAGTTGCAATTCAACGGCTCAGATACAAGAGGTATGTGGCAGGGTCTACAGTCAATCACGGATTACAAAAAGAAAACCAGCCCATCGCGGACCAGGATGTCTTGCTCCCAGACAGACTAAATCACTTTTTTGCCCGCTTTGAGGACAATACAGTGCCACTGACACGGCCCACAAGTAAAACATTTAAATGTGTTAACCCTCGCAAGGCTGCAGGCCCAGACGGCAGCCCAGCTGGCTGGTGTGTTTACGGACATATTCAATCAATCCTTATCCCAGTCTGCTGTTCCCACATGCTTCAAGAGGGCCACCATTGTTCCTGTTCCTAAGAAAGCTAAGGTAACTGAGCTAAACGACTACCGCCCCGTAGCACTCACTTCCATCATCATGAAGTGCTTTGAGAGACTAGTCAAGGACCATATCACCTCCACCGTACCTGACACCCTAGACCCACTCCAATTTTCTTACTGCCCAAATAGGTCCACAGACAACGCAATCACAACCACACTGCACACTGCCCTAACCCATCTGGACAAGAGGAATACCTATGTGAGAATGCTGTTCATCGACTACAGCTCAGCATTTAACACCATAGTACCCTCCAAACTCGTCACCAAGCTCGAGACCCTAGGTCTCGACCCCGCCCTGTGCAACTGGGTACTGGACTTCCTGACGGGCCGCCCCCAGGTGGTGAGGGTAGGGAACAACATCTCCACCCCGCTGATCCTCAACACTGGGGCCCCACAAGGGTGCGTTCTGAGCCCTCTCCTGTACTCCCTGTTCACCCACGACTGCGTGGCCATGCACGCCTCCAACTCAATCATCAAGTTTGCGGACAACACTACAGTGGTAGGCTTGATTACCAACAACGACGGGACGGCCTACAGGGAGGAGGTGAGGGCCCTCGGAGTACGGTGTCAGGAAAATAACCTCACACTCAACGTCAACAAAACAAAGGAGATGATTGTGGACTTCAGGAAACAGCAGAGGGAGCACCCCCCTATCCACATCGACGGGACAGTAGTGGAGAGGGTAGTAAGTTTTAAGTTCCTCGGCAACAACACATCACAGCAAATTGAATTGGTCCACCCACACAGACAGCATTGTGAAGAAGGCGCAGCAGCCCCTCTTCAACCTCAGGAGGCTGAAGAAATTCGTCTTGTCACCAAAAGCACTCACAAACTTTTACAGATGCACAATCGAGAGCATCCTGTCGGGCTGTATCACCGCCTGGTACGGCAACTGCTCCGCCCACAACCGTAAGGCTCTCCAGATTGTAGTGAGGTCTGCACAACGCATCACCGGGGGCAAACTACCTGCCCTCCAGGACACCTACACCACCCGATGTCCCAGGAAGGCCATAAAGATCATCAAGGACAACAACCACCCGATCCACTGCCTGTTCACCCCGCTATCATCCAGAAGGCGAGGTCAGTAGAGGTGCATCAAAGCAGGGACAGAGAGACTGAAAAACAACTTATTTGTGTACTTGTTTGACATTTACTGCACTGTTATGAGCAATTAACACAAGCATTTTGGTGCATCCGCTATAACATCTGCTAAACTGTGTACGCGACCAATACACTTTGATTTGATTTTAAACATCACAACTGTGGTGGAAGTACATGGTTTGATACGGCCCATGTTTTGTCATAGTTTGTCAACCTCGCTCCATATCATCTCTGTAGACTGGACAGGTTGACAGGGAACTTTAGCTGGGAAGTTTTTTTGGTATTTTTACCCCCTTTTTCTCCCCAATTTCATGATATCCAATTACGGTCCAATTACGATCTTGTCTCATCGCTGCAACTACCCAACGTGCTCGGGAGAGACGAAGGTTGATTCATGCGTCCTCCGAAACATGACCCGCCAAACCGCACTTCTTAAAATCCGCCTGCTTAACCCGGAAGTCAGCTGCACCAATGTGTCGGAGGAAACACTGTTCAACTAATGAACAAAGTCAGCCTGCAGGCGCCCAGGCCCACCACAAGGAGTCGCTAGACCACTGCACCACTCGGGAGACCCTCGAGCACTCAGTTCTGATTCGACTTGTGCACGCACCCAAAATCATATCATCTTTTCCGGCTCTGCACAGGGAGGTGGAGAGAGGGGAGGAAGGAACTGAGGCAGGGAGGAGAAAGATGCACAGACGTAGAGAAGAGAGAAAGAGAGAGAGAAAGTGCTTGAGAGAGAGAGAGAGAGAGAGAGAGAGAGAGAGAGAGAGAGAGAGAGAGAGAGAGAGAGAGAGAGAGAGAGAGAGAGCAGTGGTGTGACATGAAATATGAGTGTGGGGCACTACTTAGTCAGTGTCTATGGAAGGGATGTTGGCTGGTAGCGAGCCCATGTTTATCCAGCGCTTCCACGCTAACTCCCAGACTGTCCATCTGGTCAGGGGGCTCAACTGGCCACCGCTCACAGAAATTATTCAAATGATTCCAGCTGCTCTCAGACAGCCAGACAGAGGAGGCACTTTGCTGTACTGTTGAGGCTCTGATTGTAGTGGTATAAAGAGAAGGAAAATCATCAGACGTCTAAACTGCAACTTGATAGTTCTTTCAAATCTTGTGAGTGTCCTGTTTTTCGAAGTGACAGGGTTATCTAGGTGACACAATTGATGGTGACAGTTGCAGAGAGAGAGAAAGGGAGTGAGAGAAGGATGGATAGAGAGGTAGAGTGAGAGGTAGGAAAGCACAGCAGCTGCCGTCAGACATATTTTCCTTTTAATCCTTTCCTGTCAGCTCTATGGCACAATTACAACTTCCCCATCCACTTTTGGAATTCACTTTCTCATTCTACACTCTCTTCTCTCAATTTCCTTCTCAATCATCTATCCTGTCTTCAAAACTAAACATTACACACCTGGTACAAAACATGAAATACACAGTTATGGGTTATTATAGGGATCAACACAGAATTTGTCTAATAGTTTATATACTGCCTGAGTTTATGAAGCATTGTTCACAAATCTCCATCTCGGCTGTAACAGAACAAAATCTTCAGTCTGATTCAAACTGATGTGGTCTTTTTTTTTGCTTTCAAGGCTGATGTTTTTTGTGATTTGACTGAGGCTGGGTGGTGTGTGTGTGTGTGTGTGTGTGTGTGTGTGTGTGTGTGTGTGTGTGTGTGTGTGTGTGTGTGTGTGTGTGTGTGTGTGTGTGTGTGTGTGTGTGCGTGTGTGTGTGCGCGTGTGTGCGGAGCAGTGGTGTCTCTGAACTCCCTACCGCCTCTCTGCTAGATTAGTCATATAAGCTTGTTGTGTTTGTACGCATTCTCAGTGGCATTTGCATAGGAAAGAAGCTGTATTTGGACACAAAACTCCCGGTTTCAATCATGCTGGGGATTACAGCTGGCTTCAACAAACCCATGTTATGAATGCCAAAATGCTGCTGAAATGAAGTGGGCATAAGAAGCATTGATTATCTAAGCCAACGCACGCACACACGTACACACTCTCTCACACACACACGCACACATATACATATACACACACACGCACACATACTAATATTTCTGCCAATGTAATAATATCACAGCTCATGTTTGGCTAAACAGGACAGATTTAGATACGTATTCCGTGGGGGTTCTGATATGGACAACAGGGAAAAGCAGCAGGGAGGAAGGGAGAAAGGCAGGGAAGGAGAGTGCAGGGAGCCAGTGAATCTGATGCTACTGTTCAGTTCTATCCAGCTCTGTTCTGTTTGGTTGTAATCAATATGGATCCTTATTAGAAGGCCCATAGAGACATTCTGTAGCTAGAACGGCTGGCTTTGTGATGCCATCCGGAAGTACAGTTATAGATGCTGATGGCATGGGTTGACAGAGAGTGGAGGAGAGGGGCGAGCCGCAGGTGTCTGGCTGAGATTGGAGGACTTAGTTTGGCCCCAGGAACCCCTCCGTGGTGTGGTGTGTAAGGCAGGGTAGAGACTAGACGAGACCATCTGGCAGGAGACAGAGCGAGAGACGCATGTGGCACCACAAACCAAGGTCACCCAGCACGGAGTCATTCATTAATCAGCCCTTTGCTATTATGGAGGATGACAAAATACAGTAGCTACTTCAGTCCACACACGCGCGCACGCACGCACGCACGCACGCACGCACGCACGCACGCACACACACACACACACACACAACACACACACACACACACACACACACACACACACACACACACACACACACACACACACACACACACACACACACACACACACACACACACACAGCTGTGACGCACACACACCCACACAGGTGTGACACACACACAGGTAATATGAATGGCTGTGTTTTAAAACAGTTGGCCAGTGATATAGGTAAGCCTTCTAAAGTGGCGTAGGTAAGCCTCTATTCAAAACACTTTAAAGCACGTGTCAAACTCATTCCACGGAGGGCCAAGTGTGTGTGTGTGTGTGTGCGCGTGTGTGTGCGTGTGTGTCATTGAGCAGCACCGGGCTGAGCCTGATATGCCCTCACCAACTTTAAACATCTGCTATCTGAGCAGCTAACCGATCGCTGCAGCTGTACATAGTCTATCGGTAAATAGCCCACCCAATTTACCTACCTCATCCCCATACTGTTTTTATTTATTTACATTTCTGCTCTTTTGCACACCAGTATCTCTACCTGTACATGACCATCTGATCATTTATCACTCCAGTGTTAATCTGCTAAATTGTAATTATTTGCCTACCTCCTCATGCCTTTTGCACACAATGTATATAGACTATTTTTTTAAATAAAAAAATAATAATTCTACTGTGTTATTGACTTGTTTATTGTTTACTCCATGTGTAACTCTGTGTTGCTGACTGTTCACACTGCTATGCTTTATCTTGGCCAGGTCGCAGTTGTAAATGAGAACTTGTTCTCAACTAGCCTACCTGGTTAAATAAAGGTGAAGAAAAAAAACTAGACTGGATTTGGAAGGATGGCGAACAAATGAAAGGCCATACTGTTTGCTAAATGTTGTCTTGGATTTAAGATGGCGTGAGGGTAGGAATATTCATGACTATGAACATCCCTGTAGTGTTCTAGTTGGTATGAGTTTTATTCATGACTGGTGGAACGATTCAGGATTCATTTTCATCTATTAGCCTGAAGTTTTAACCCACTAGGTCGTTCCACAGTGACAGTAATGATACAGCTCAGTATGTCCACTATATTACATGTAAATATAAATGGATAATCTCTAAGGTCATATCACTATACTACTTAGATTTCTAACATTGTGTTATTGTATGTTTTCATACTTGTAAACAGTGACCTATGCCTGGGCCTGCCCTCAACATGACCTAGTTCCGCCACATCCCCTGCCCTGTTCTGACACCATGTCTCTGTGGATCTCTCTGTGTTTCTAGCCTCCAGGCCCGTTGATGGTGACCTGTGCCTCAGCCCGCCCCCCAACACCACCCAGCCGTGCCACATCCCCTGTCCTGTGGAGTGTGACGTGTCCTCCTGGGGTGCCTGGGGACCCTGCACCTTTGAAAACTGCCAGGACACAGCTGCCAAGAAAGGTGGGTGGAACACTGATTGTGGTTATGCCTAGGCTTTAGCTTTGTGGGCTAACACAAGTCTTGACTTCGAGACCCATTCAGTCAAATAGACGGCCGTCTTGCATGTATGGCATTGGAACACCACACACTGGGTGTAACAGTAATTGCTATACTTTAGTAATGATGAATGTACATATCTTTTTTTTTTATTGCTCCGGACTGGGATACAGCACCCAAAGACATATCATTACAGCACCCAAAGACATATCAATACAGCACCCAAAGACATATCAATACAGCACCCAAAGACATATCATTACAGCACCCAAAGACATATCATTACAGCACCCAAAGACATATCATTACAGCACCCAAAGACATATCATTACAGCACCCAAAGACATATCATTACAGCACCCAAAGACATATCATTACAGCACCCAAAGACATATCATTACAGCACCCAAAGACATATCATTACAGCACCCAAAGACATATCATTACAGCACCCAAAGACATATCAATACAGCACCCAAAGACATATCATTACAGACAAAGACATATCATTACAGCACCCAAAGACATATCATTACAGCACCCAAAGACATTACAGCACCCAAAGACATATCAATACAGCACCCAAAGACATATCAGCACCCAAAGACATATCAGCACCCAAAGACATATCATTACAGCACCCAAAGACATATCATTACAGCACCCAAAGACATATCTCCCAAAGACATACAGCACCCAAAGACATATCAATACAGCACCCAAAGACATATCATTACAGCACCCAAAGACATATCATTACAGCACCCAAAGACAAAGACATATCATTACAGCACCCAAAGACATATCATTACAGCACCCAAAGACATATCATTACAGCACCCAAAGACATATCAATACAGCACCCAAAGACATATCATTACAGCACCCAAAGACATATCATTACAGCACCCAAAGACATATCATTACAGCACCCAAAGACATATCATTACAGCACCCAAAGACATATCAATACAGCACCCAAAGACATATCAATACAGCACCCAAAGACATATCATTACAGCACCCAAAGACATATCAATACAGCACCCAAAGACATATCAATACAGCACCCAAAGACATATCAATACAGCACCCAAAGACATATCATTACAGCACCCAAAGACATATCATTACAGCACCCAAAGACATATCATTACAGCACCCAAAGACATATCAATACAGCACCCAAAGACATACATACAGCACCCAAAGACATATCATTACAGCACCCAAAGACATATCATTACAGCACCCAAAGACATATCAACAGCACCCAAAGACATATCAGCACCCAAAGACATATCAACAGCACCCAAAGACATATCAGCACCCAAAGACATATCATTACAGCACCCAAAGACATATCAATACAGCACCCAAAGACATATCAATACAGCACCCAAAGATGTATCAACACAGCACCCAAAGACGTATCAACACAGCACCCAAAGACGTATCAACACAGCACCCAAAGATGTATAGTAATTAACACAAGAGGAGTCAAATAAAATACACAAGAATGGAGCTATATACAGGGAGTACCAGTACCAGATAAATATGCAGAGGTATTTGAGGTAGATATGTACATGAAGGCAGGGTAAAGTGACTAGGCATCAGGATAGATAATAACAAGAGTAACATAAAGAACATAGTAGCAGCAGCAAATGATAAGTGTAAAAGTGTGTGAGTGTGTGTGAGAGTATGCGTGTATGTGCAGTATGTGTGATTGTGTTGTGTCAGTATGTGTTTGTGAGTTGACAGTTAGTGCATTTTTCTAAAGATAGCGAGGTGAGACAACCACATCAATATCACAGGCATAGTAGTGAACTTTTCCTCAATAATGTAGCTATCAGCAGAGTCAGCCCGGAGCTTTAAAAGGGCAAGTGCAAGTGTTGGTTCAGTTTTATTTATTTTATTTTATTTTTAGGTGGGAGGGGGGTATTAAGATACTATTTTAAGAGGTAGGGTTTCAGGTGCTTTCGGAAGACGGGCAAGGACTCTGTTATCCTAGCTTTAGGGGAAAGCTGGTTCTACCATTGGGGTACCAGGACAGGGAAGAGCTTGGACTGGGCTGAGCGGGAGATGGTCTCCGGTAGGGGTCAGAGGGCCAAGAGACCAAAGGTGGCAGAACATAGTGCTCGGGTTGGGAGGGAGGGGCAATTCCTCTTGCTGCTCCGTAGGCAAGCATCATGGTCTTGTAGTGGATATGAGCTTTGATTGGTAGCCAGTGGAGTGTGCGGAGGAGTGAGGTGACTTGGGAAGGTTGAAAACCAGCAGTGCTGCAGCGTTCTGGATAAGTTGCAGGTATTTGATGGCACCAGCGAGGAGCCCAGCCAACAGTGAGCTGCAGTAGTCCAGACCGGATATTACAAGGGAAATTAGAAAACTGGTTGAGTGTCATCCGCATAGCGATGATAGGAGAGACCATGTGAGGATATGATAGAGCCGATTGATTTGGTGTATAGAGAGAAGAGAAGAGGGCCTATAACCGAGCCCTGGGGGACACCAGTAGTGAAAGTACGTGGTCCAGACACAGATCCTCTCTACGTCACCTGTTGGGAGCAGCCTGACAGGTAGAATGCAATCCAAGAGTGTACAGAGCCTAAGACACCCAGCCCTGAGAGGGTGGAGAGGAGGAGGTTCACGGTGTCAAAGGCAGCAGAAAGATCTAGGAGTGTGCAAACAGAGGAGAGAGAGTCAGCTTTGGCAGTGCAGAGAGCCTCTGTGACACAGAGAAGATCAGTCTGGGTTGAGGGACCCGTCTTGGGTCAAGAAGATCATGCTGAGAGAGATTACGAGAGAGTTGATCAGAGACAGCTTGTTCAAGTGTTTTGGAAAGAAAATAAAGAAGGGATACAGGTCTATAGTTTTTGACAGATGAGTTCAGTGTTGGTTTCTTGAGGAGGGCCATTTTGAAGTCAGAGGGGATGCAGCGAGTGGTCAGGGATAAGTTGAGGGATGTGAAAAGGTCTCTAGAGATGGTTTTGAGAAGGGAAGAGGGGATGGGGTCGAGCGGGCAGGGTGTCCGGCGTATGTAGCGTTTGTGAATGTATGAGGCTTTTGTGTTGGTGTAACAGTGTAGTGTGTGTGAGTGAGTGTGTTTGTGGTTTGTATGTATAGTCTAGTGAGTATGCGTAGGGTCAGTGCAAGATAGAGTCAGTACAGACAGTTTGGGTACCATTAATTGACTATATAGCAGTCTGGATATTTAGCAGTCTTGTGGTTTGAGGGTAGAATTTGTCTCGGAGCCTGTTGGTCCGGGAGCTGATGCTCCGGTAGCATTTGCCAACAGTCTATGGCTTGGGTGGCTTGAGACTTTGCCAATTTTTCGGAACTTCCTCTGACACCGCCTGGTATAGAGGTTCTGGATGACAGGGAGCTCGGCCCCAGTGATGTACCCTCTGTAGTGCCTTGCGGTCGGATGCCAAGCAGTTGCCATACCAAGCACTGATGCAGCCAGTCAAGATGCTCTCGATGGTGCAGCTGTATAACTTTTGAGTATCTCAGGGCCCATGCCAAATCTTTTCACCCTCCTGAGAGGGAAGAGGCGCTGCCGTGCCCTCTTCACGACTGTGTGGGTGTGGATGGACCATATTAATTTCTTAGTGATGTGGACACCAAGGACTCACAGTCAAACACAGATACACATACATGCTGGATGGCTCAGCCCTTAATTATTGCTGATAGAGGAACAGAACAGCGGCAGCAGCAGTCTCTTAGCCCCAGCCCCCTTTATCACCTCCACCATGGTGACTAATGCATATTGACTCTACCCTAATGAAGCATCTCAAATGGAAGGGACGCCGAGAAATTGTCCCCCATGCATTTTAAAGATTGATTCACTTGCATCTCTCTCTCTCTCTCTCTCTCTCTCTCTCTCTCTCTCTCTCTCTCTCTCTGTGTCTCACGCTACTGTACAGTATGTCATACAGCACACACACAACCTTGACTGGAGTGTGTGTTAGTCCATACCGTCTGTGTGTGTGTACACCCTGGCTCTCATTAGCCGAGAGAAGCAAACTCTTAGACCATCCTCTGGGAATTTCATGACAACGAGCTCTATGCAGCATCAACATGACCTGATCTCCCAGTATTAGTTCAATCAATGTTTGTCACTTTTTGTGTTGGCTGTCCAAATGGACTGTCTGCACACACACACTGTGATAGTGTCTATCCACCAGTATTTTATGGATTCTAGTAACATACTGCACTGTTTTTGGGAGATACGTGTCTCAGCCGCAGCCTTTGAGATGTTGCAACAGCATACTGTAGTGGAGAAGTCATTATAGCCTACACTTTTCTCCATCACTATGTTTATCTGTGCAAAGAGTCCTCAGGCTCTGACAGGGTGGAAAGGCCTCAGTCAATCTGTTCATCTTGCTGTCCTTTACTGTGGTTCGACAGACAGTAGTGATATTAAAGAAACAAACCCTGTCTGGACCCCTATTCCATCCATTACCCCCTCTATTACACCCTCACCCCCTATGCCCTTCACCTTTCCTAAACCCTCCTCCTCTCCCCTTCTCTTCACACTCTTTCCCTCACCCCATGTCCCTGTTAAACTAAACCATCCACCTCAGCCCTGACACCTGACAACACACCTCCATCCTCCACCTGACCCTCCTGATTAAATAGAGGATCCGGGAAGAAAGAGGACCGAATCCAAAATAATCCGAGGAAATATAGCCATCATCCACCTGAGTCCTCCAGTTCTGCTGTGTCCCCCATGGTCCTCCTTTCTTATCAGGCTGTAGCAACAGTGGCGATTAGACCCTGGGGCTGGGGGTAAGGTGTCATTGGGCTGGGCAGGCAGGCGTTAACATAACACACACACATGCACGTACACAGGCACACACATACACACACCAGCAATCACCACTTCCATGTCCTTGAGCATAGCGAGAGGAAAGCCCTCGGCCTTTGAACAGCACAAATCCCAGCCGTATTAATGGATAGCTGCATACATTAGTATACATGAGTCACTTTGGGTAAAAGCCTGGGTTAATGAGGAGAGAATAATAATAGTCATTATGGGAAGCTGTTTCTCTAATGTATGTCATCTTCTGGGGCTTAATGGTCCTGTCGTGTTAAATAAATAAATACATAAATGTTATCATCAAAGCCAAGACACACTGTGACGGTAGCAGAAGAGAGGGGGAACTTCATGTACTGAAGTTAGACATTAAGTCGTGACTCCTTGAAAAACAAGTTAAGCTATCCTGAAAAGTGTTACCACAGAGGGGGAGGTTGGTGTTGAGGGAGGCCCTGAAAAGGGCCACCACAGAGGAGGACTATACTTTATTTCAATGTTATTTGGGATAGTAGAAGCAGATCATAGAATGGCATAATTATACAACTATTTATGGTTTCATGGCAGCACCGGGATACCTATATCTGTTTTCCTGTCTTTTCCTACCAGGGTTCAAACTGAGGAAGAGGAGGATCGTCAACGAGCCCACGGGAGGAACAGGAAGCTGCCCTCACCTGGTGGAGGCCATACCCTGTGACGAGCCCAGCTGCTATGATTGGCTGCTGGTGAAGCTGGATGAGTGTATTCCGGACAACGAGAGAGAATGTGGACCAGGCACCCAGATACCACAAGTCCAGTGTGTCAACGGGGATGGTAAAGAGAGAGAGAGAGAGAGAGAGAGAGAGAGAGAGAGAGAGAGAGAGAGAGAGAGAGAGAGAGAGAGAGAGAGAGAGAGAGAGAGAGAGAGAGAGAGAGAGATGTGTTTGTATATCGATGTGTTAATTACCGTGTAACAATGGATTAACATGGTCTGTTCAGGGGTTGTGTTGTGAATTGTGGCTCAGAGAACCATATTGTTTTGGCTTTAGCTTTACTGCCTTAAACTGTGCCTGCAGGGGCTCAGCCATAGACAATGCACAAGTGTGTGTGTGTGTGTGTGTGTGTGTGCGTGTGCGTGTGTGTGTGTGTGTCCAAAAAGGTAATTGCTGTTTCTGTTGCAATCTTGTTTTGTGGATATGTATTATATTTATTGTTTGTCTTGATCCTAAGATTGCACAGAGCTATGGAGGCTTGTGTGTGCCTGCCTGCCTGCGTGTGTAAAGCTTTGTGGTAAAGGGTTTGACTGCAGCCACACCAGCCAAGGCGTGCTGCCTGATATCCCATGGGGCCAAGGGGCCAGGCACGAGCCACTGCTGGTCGTAATTGTGCTCGCTGAGACACACACAGAGCTGTGCTGGCACTGCCTGAGGAGGGACACATACACACACAGGGACAGAGATAGATATACAGCACCTGCTTGTTCATGTTCTCTCCAAATGAAACTGGGCTACAGAGACAGATTTCAGTTAGCATGTGAGAGTAAATTAAGAAACAGTAACCACAGTGCTTGTTGCTTTTGGCAAGCACTGTACTATTGGCTACTTGTAGTACTGTAGATGTCTACCATTTGAAGACTGAAGAGAGCACCTTTATTTGGTTGGTTGGTATAGTCTTAGTCTAACAGGGCACAAATGTAAATCCTTTACTTTCCTCAGTCTTATTCACACACCAAATGACAACTCTACCATTGTCTCTGAAAATCTGTGATGTACATTGTTTTTCTAACAGTGCCGAACCAATATGCTAAAATCAAAGAGATGCATAATTCCTCAAACCCGTCTTCACACAGATCACATTATTCTCTGATGGTGTCTGACACAGAGCAAACATTTGTTATGGCATGTGTAATAGGTGCACTTTGGAAGGAGTGTAACTGATGCGTTTTTTTAATGTGGTTTGGGAAGTGTGCGTTTTAGTCAGGGAAGACCGAAGGGACCTTGTGTTTTAGTCAGGGAAGACCGAAGGGACCTTGTGTTTTAGTCAGGGAAGACCGAAGGGACCTTGTGTTTTAGTCAGGGAAGACCGAAGGGACCTTGTGTTTTAGTCAGGGAAGACCGAAGGGACCTTGTGTTTTAGTCAGGGAAGACCGAAGGGACCTTGTGTTTTAGTCAGGGAAGACCGAAGGGACCTTGTGTTTTAGTCAGGGAAGACCGAAGGGGCCTTGTGTTTTAGTCAGGGAAGACTGAAGGGACCTTGTGTTTTAGTCAGGGAAGACTGAAGGGACCTTGTGTTTTAGTCAGGGAAGACTGTGTTTTAGTCAGGGAAGACTGGGACCTTGTGTTTTAGTCAGGGAAGACTGAAGGGACCTTGTGTTTTAGTGAAGGGACCTTGTGTTTTAGGGAAGACTGAAGGGACCTTGTGTTTTAGTTAGGGAAGACCGAAGGGACCTTGTGTTTTAGTCAGGGAAGACCTTGAAGGGACCTTGTGTTTTAGTCAGGGAAGACTGAAGGGACCTTGTGTTTTAGTCAGGGAAGACCGAAGGGACCTTGTGTTTTAGTCAGGGAAGACCGAAGGGACCTTGTGTTTTAGTCAGGGAAGACCTTGTGTTTTAGTCAGAAGAGGGACCTTGTGTTTTAGTCAGGGAAGACTGAAGGGACCTTGTGTTTTAGTCAGGGAAGACTGAAGGGACCTTGTGTTTTAGTCAGGGAAGACTGAAGGGACCTTGTGTTTTAGTCAGGGAAGACAGAAGGGACCTTGTGTTTTAGTCAGGGAAGACTGAAGGGACCTTGTGTTTTAGTCAGGGAAGACCGAAGGGACCTTGTGTTTTAGTCAGGGAAGACCGAAGGGACCTTGTGTTTTAGAGCCACAGTTTAGTCTCATTTCAATAATTTCATTCATCCTAATTGAATTAAGTTCAGAATAATGGAGACAATATGCATAGCTGATTTGAGAATTTAACAATGCAAATGATTAGAAGTGTGAGTTTATTTATAGAGGAACGAAGATGTGATTCACCTAGAATATAGTATCCCAATTCAATATATCTGAAATAGTTCATCTTAGTTTAAGATGATTAAATCATCCAACAATGAATAGAAGGTAATAGAAATGAGAGATGTCGATGGCATCCCTTCTCACTCCATTGTGTTATAAGGGACATGTGAAGAACTCAATTGTCATGATTCAATTATGGACTGTGCGTTGTAATTGTATTTTACATCCTGGGAATTTTCTATTCTTTCTCATTCGACTAAGATTCAGCATATGAATATAGTAATTATCCGAAGATTCCTGAACCATAGAACACTGCCCACTAATGAGTACACTAAGGAGGGAGGGAGTGTAAGTGTGTGTGTGTGTGCGCGTGTGCGCTCATGTGTGTGTGTGTTGGTACTTCTCAATCAGTTCTCATATTATAAAAGTAATCAAGGTTCCCATTCACATCCGCCAGAGCCTGGTGCTGCCTGTTGCTGTGACGATGATTACACACAGTCCTCTTATTGTAGCCGAATGGGGAAAGGCAGATTAACTAGAAGCGGCGAGTAAACCTTGGTGATTACTAGTCTAATGGTCTCTTCCTTTCTGAGGACAAGAATATCTAGATTGTACATTGAAAGATGTATGGTACACGAGGAATGCTATTTGAACTGAGAAAGGGAGATAACTTTTTATATAAAGTAGTAATATTGATGAGGGGAAACACTAATAACACTAGTCTCTCTCTTTCTCTCCTCAGCTCTTCATCCTCCCTATTCCCTACCCCTTTTTTAAACCCTTCCTACCTCCTTATTATCACAACTTTCTATCTCTCTCTCCATCCCCCTTTCAATCCCTACCTACAGACGCTGTGTATTATATAGATCCATTTAGCTATGTGGTGAACAAGCCCAGGTAGCCTTTTTGTCTAGATGTCTGATTTCTTCATTCATGGTGACCTTCCCATCATTCTTTGCCACGTACAGAGACAATATGTCTGCTGGATGTGATGAGCTTGTTTTTACGGCTGCACCCTGTTGAATCAGACTTAGTTACTGGTAAATTAGATTATCTGGTGCTGCTCCACACAGTCAGATCCCATTTACACTGTCTTTCTTCCACATTAGAGTGTGTGTTTCCTGTGTGTGTGTGTGTGTGCGTGCTTGCGTGTATGTGTGTGTGTGTGAAATCTATGTGCGACAGAAATCTTTCCCCGCCTGGATGGAATGAGACAGGTTTAAACAGAGGATACGTCAAACGATGTCTGGTACTTTTCCATCAAGACACAGATGAGACCCAGCTGGGGGGGTTCTCATGTGAGGTGTGTAAAAGAATTATCTCTTGATGATCGGTTGGAAGCTTGTTTCGCCTCTGTGGATTTTGTTGAATTGATTCCCAGACACTTGCTTGACGGGGAAAGGGAGGATGGGGGGGAAGAGGGGCTTTCTGAAAGGTGAGAGGGATGTTTTGGATTTGAACGGTCCGTGATTCAATACGTTTGTTGTTCATTTGCATTGCAAATAATGTACTTCTTGCAAGTCATGAATCTCTTCGTTATTAAAGCATCTCGTGTATAGGTGTTTGTTGTCTTTCGACATTCACGTTTGTTTTACTGTCTTGACTGACTCCTACAGGCTTCCATTGTTTCCTCCCTGGGAAGAATTGTGATTAATAATACATAATCTACAGTATTCTGTCAAACAAAGATGTCACAAAAAGACAGTGAGTCAAAAGCCATAAGAATAATCATTGTCATTAACAAGGTTTACATAATTTTGGTGACAGATTCATAAGAATATTTTCAAATCTGCATAAAGAAAACATGCGCATTTTCTCACCCCTGGTGTTTCCACCAAACAGACTTCTTGCGAATGAAAATCAATACGTGATGAGGTATTGCACACATTTTCTCTTATGTTTTCATGTAAAGATCAAAAATCAAAAGTTCAATGTATTTCTATTACATTTTCAATTCTACCGATATTTTTGGCACAAAACTGTTGTTTTAAATAGCAAATTTGAGTTTGAGTTTATTTTTATTTTTACAGGGACAGTGCACATTAATCAACGTTTCAGTAAAAGTGCCGGTTTTAGCCAGCCGGCTAATTTTCAACCGCAGTCCCTGGGCAGGTTATTAAAAACAATTACAATATAGACAATAGCAACATAGAACAAGCAAGACATAGCAACATAGGACAAGCAAGACATAGCATACAGACAGAGCAACATAGGACAAGCAAGACATAGTATACAGATAGAGCAACATAGCAACATAGCAACATAGGACAAGCAAGATGTAGCATACAGACAGAGCAACATAGGACAAGCAAGACATAGCATACAGACAGAGCAACATAGGACAAGCAAGACGTAGCATACAGACAGAGCAACATAGGACAAGCAAGACGTAGCATACAGACAGAGCAACATAGAACAAAAAGCAGCAAGACAAAATTCATAAAAGCAACAAAGTGTTTCCACACCTCACAAGCTACAGACAACAGACAACATGGAAAGCGGCAACACACAGCTAGGGACCATGTTCACAAATCTGATTGACCTTTAGCCATGTCTTCAAGCATTTTGTGAAAGTGTGATATGTGGTGCAGTTATGTGTGTCTGATGGCAGTGTATTCCAGACATGGGAAGCTCTCACAGAGAATGCAGATTTACTAAAGGTGCTTTTCCTTAGGGGAACTATACAGTCACCTCTCATGGCAGACCTTGTGGATCTGCTGCCATATGTCTGGGTTTTTGTTTAACAAAGATATTGAGTGGAGGGGGAGCCAGGCCATTAAGGATCTTGAATACAAGACATGCGTCGGTGTATTGCACAAGATTTTCCCAACTCAAGAGCTCATGCTTTCTAAGGATGTGACAATGATGATGGCTATTGGGCTTCCTATCAAGCACTTTGAGAGCCTGTTTGTAGACAGACTGAATAGGTTTTAATGTTGTACAGCAAGCTTGGGCCCAACTAGTCAAGCAGTATGTTAAGTGGGGGAGTATCATAGAGTTGAAGTACAGTAATTTCGTATAAATCGGAAATTAGCTTGGTTGAATTTAGTTATTTGAATGACCTTTTTCACATGCTTTTTAAAAGAGAGGTTGGAATCAAGTATGATGCCAAGGTACTTAAAATCGGATACCACCTGGAGCTTCTCCCCTGACACATAGACATCTGGCTCAGTAGCATCTGTTGCCCTCTTTGTGAAGAACATGCAAACAGTTTTTTTCACATTGAGATGCAAACACGAGTCACTGAGCCACTTTGTAACCTGGACCATTACAGTAGTGAGTTCTTGTGCAGCTTGTTGTTTGCTCTTTGCATGCACATATATCACTGTATCATCTGCATACATTTGAACTTCAGACCCAGTACAGACAGAAGGCAGATCATTAATGTACAGGCTGAACAGGAGGGGCCCCAGTATTGACCCTTGGGGCACGCCCACATCATAGCTACGATTGGGCGACAGCTCATTGCTCACTCTGACACACTGAGTTCTGCCTTCAAGGTATGATTTCATCCATCTCAAGGCATCAGGGGAAAAGTTGAACTTGGACAATTTTGTGATGAGAATCTCATGGTTAACAGTATCAAAAGCCTTCCTTAGGTCCAGAAACACAGCCCCAACAGCACCCCCTTTGTTCATCTTGGACTTCACATTTTCCAGAAGAAAGCAGTTGGCTGTTTCTCTGAGTGTTTTGCTCTGAAGCCAAACTGCATGTGCCGACTCTTGTCACATGTGCTCTAGCCAACAGCTCACAGATACAGTGTGGTTAGGTTACCTACATGATGAGATTGTTATGGATAAGAGCAAGAATATTTGTATTTGTCAAACAGCAGTCAAGCATCAATCTTCATATCACCAGAATAAGACCATCAGTATTTATTGGTAAGGAGCATCAAGCTCATCACATTGCACTTTCACCACCCTGTGAAGTTCATCGTAACTTATTTCATCTGTAGACTAATAAACTGCATGCTTTCCCGAGTCATAGTGGGAGGACCACACACCATGTCATAGCGTGACTCCAAGTTTACTTTCATATGATGGGCATTATATTAATATGTGCGTATAAAGTTGTTTCTACTACCATTTTTCGCATAATACATTTTACAGACAAAAAATATCCCACCATGTCAAAAGCACACATTATCTGTCAGCATTTATAAAATTGTACCAAAACTTCCTGTTTCCATCAAAACTGTCTTTTTTTTTTACATGGTGTGACTTTACTCACATAAAAACTGTGGATGGAAACATGGATATACAAACAATTTAACGATTTCCTCACCCAATCTATCGCATGGAAGACTTCCATTTCAACACCCCCTATACACTCGCAAACACACACGCGCACACACACACACACACACACACACACACACACACACACACACACACACACACACACACACACACACACACACACACACACACACACACACACACACACCACAGCCCCCATAGTGGCCCTCACCGTCCCTCTTGACTGGACCTTATTGATCCTCTGTTGTCTGCTGATGAAAATGGATTTGTTTCCCCCAAGGGGCTCCAGACATGTCATCAGACTGGCTGCTCCTCTGGTTCCTCAAGTCACTATAGGTTTTTTTTTTATCACTGGTACATATGGGAGAGTGGGGACCATGAAAGAGAGATGAGATGGGCTGGAATACAATGGGGTGAGAATAGGGGTTTCATAAAGATATTTGATCGGATGACCTGGGGTGAAGATAGGATGGGTGAAGATAAGGGGAGGGGTTTGTGGAAAGAGGGAGGGGGTAAAGGGAGGGGGTGATGAGGATAGGGATAGAAGTGGGGGTTGTGGTGGCATCCTGGTACTCCCGTTACAAGGGGATTTTTCACTGTAAACAATGGCGAAACAAAAGAGGGATGGAGTGAGGATGAAATGGGGGTGTTGGTGGGTATAGGATGGAGTGAGGATAAGGGTGGGGGTTGTGGTGGGTATAGGATGGAGTGAGGATAAGGGTGGGGGTAGTGGTGGGTATGGGATGGAGTGAGGATAAGGGTGGGGGTTGTGGTGGGTATGGGATGGAGTGAGGATAAGGGTGGGGGTTGTGGTGGGTATGGGATGGGATGGAGTGAGGATAAGGGTGGGGTTAGTGGTAGGTATGGGATGGAGTGAGGATAAGGGTGGGGGTTGTGGTGGGTATGGGATGGAGTGAGGATACGGGTGGGGGTTGTGGTGGGGATGGGATGGAGTGAGGATAAGGGTAGGGGTTGTGGTGGGTATGGGATGGAGTGAGGATAAGGGTGGGGGTTGTGTTGGGTATGGGATGGATGAGGATAAGGGTGGGTGCTGTGGTGGGTATGGGATGGAGTGAGGATAAGGGTGGGGGTTGTGGTGGGTATGGGATGGAGTGAGGATAAGGGTGGGGGTTGTGGTGGGTATGGGATGGGATGGAGTGAGGATAAGGGTGGGTGTTGTGGTAGGTATGGGATGGAGTGAGGATACGGGTGGGGGTTGTGGTGGGTATGGGATGGAGTGAGGATAAGGGTGGGGGTTGTGGTGGGTATGGGATGGAGTGAGGATAAGGGTGGGGGTTGTGGTGGGTATGGGATGGGATGGAGTGAGGATAAGGGTGGGTGTTGTGGTAGGTATGGGATGGAGTGAGGATACGGGTGGGGGTTGTGGTGGGTATGGGATGGAGTGAGGATAAGGATGGGGGTTGTGGTGGGGATGGGATGGAGTGAGTGGGTTATTGTGGTGGGTATGGGATGGGATGGAGTGAGGATAAGGGTGGGGGTTATGGTGGGTATGGGATGGAGTGAGGATACGGGTGAGGGTTGTGGTGGGAATGGGATGGAGTGAGGATAAGTGTGGGGGTTGTGGTGGGTGTGGGATGGGGATGGGATAGGATGGAGTTAGGATAAGGGTGGGGGTTGTGGTGGGTATGGGATGGAGTGAGGATAAGGGTGGGGGTTGTGGTGGGTATGGGATGGGATGGAGGAGGATAAGGGTGGGGGTTGTGGTAGGTATGGGATGGAGTGAGGATAAGGGTGGGGGTTGTGGTGGGTATGGGATGGAGTGAGGATAAGGGTGGGGGTTGTGGTGGGTATGGGATGGGATGGAGTGAGGATAAGGGTGGGTGTTGTGGTAGGTATGGGATGGAGTGAGGATACGGGTGGGGGTTGTGGTGGGTATGGGATGGAGGAGGATAAGGGTGGGGGTTGTGGTGGGTATGGGATGGAGTGAGGATAAGGGTGGGGGTTGTGGTGGGTATGGGATGGGATGGAGTGAGGATAAGGGTGGGTGGTGGTAGGTATGGGATGGTGAGGTATGGGGGTTGTGGTGGGTATGGGATGGAGGAGGATAAGGATGGGGGTTGTGGTGGGGATGGGATGGAGTGAGGATAAGGGTTAGGGTTGGGTGGGTATGGGATGGGATGGAGGAGGATAAGGGTGGGGGTTATGGTGGGTATGGGATGGAGAGGATGGGTGAGGGTTGTGGTGGGAATGGGATGGAGGAGGATAAGTGGGGGGTTGTGGTGGGTGTGGGATGGGGATGGGATAGGATGGAGTTAGGATAAGGGTGGGGGTTGTGGTGGGTATGGGATGGAGTGAGGATAAGGGTGGGGGTTGTGGTGGGTATGGGATGGGATGGAGTGAGGATAAGGGTGGGGGTTGTGGTAGGTATGGGATGGAGGGATAAGGGTGGGGGTTGTGGTGGGTATGGGATGGATTGAGGATAAGGGTGGGGTTGTGGTGGGGATGGGATGGAGTGAGGATTAGGGTGGGGTTGTGGTGGGGATGGGATGGAGTGAGGATTAGGGTGGGGGTTGTGGTGGGTATGGGATGGAGGAGGATTAGGTGGGGGTTGTTGTGGGTATGGGATGGAGTGAGGATAAGGGTGAGGGTTGTGGTGGGTATGGGATGGGATGGGATGGAGTGAGGATAAGGGTGGGGGTTGTGGTGGGTATGGGATGTAGTGAGGATTAGGGTGAGGGTGTTGGTGGGTATGGGATGGAGTGAGGATAAGGGTGAGAGTTGTGGTGGGTATGGGATGGAGTGAGGATAAGGGTAGGGGTTGTGGTGGGTGTGGGATGGGGATGGGATGGGATGGAGTGAGGATAAGGGTGGGGGTTGTGGTGGGTATAGGATGGAGTGAGGATAAGGGTGGGGGTTGTGGTGGGTATGGGATGTAGTGAGGATTAGGGTGAGGGTGTTGGTGGGTATGGGATGGAGTGAGGATAAGGGTGGGGGTTGTGGTGGGTATGGGATGGAGTGAGGATAAGGGTGGGGGTTGTGGTGGGTATGGGATGGGATGGAGTGAGGATAAGGGTGAGGGTTGTGGTGGGTATGGGATGGAGTGAGGATAAGTGTGGGGGTTGTGGTTGGTATGGGATGGAGTGAGGATTAGGGTGGGGGTTGTGGTGGGTATGGGATGGAGTGAGGATAAGGGTGAGGGTTGTGGTGGGTATGGGATGGGATGGAGTGAGGATAAGGGTGAGGGTTGTGGTGTGTATGGGATGGAGTGAGGATAAGTGTGGGGGTTGTGGTTGGTATGGGATGGGATGGAGTGAGGATAAGGGTGAGGGTTGTGGTGGGTATGGGATGGAGTGAGGATAAGGGTGGGGGTTGTGGTGGGTATGGGATGGGATGGAGTGAGGATAAGGGTGAGGGTTGTGGTGGGTATGGGATGGAGTGAGGATAAGTGTGGGGGTTGTGGTTGTGGTGATGTCCCACAGATTTAGATCAATACAGTGATGGTTCAGGATCCCACAATAACTAGCTGTTCTTCCCATCACTATGGCATTTTCCACTGATACAGATCGGTGGGACCAACAAGAGGGATGGGTTGAGATGAGGATAGGGGTAAGGGTGGGGGTTTCACTGAAACAGTGGGACTGACATAAGAGTGATGGGATGGGTTGAGATGAGGATAGGGGTAAGGGTGGGGGTTTCACTGAAACAGTGGGACTGACATAAGAGTGATGGGATGGGTTGAGGTGGGGTGAGGATAGGGGTAAGCGTGGGGGTTTCACTGAAACAGTGGGACTGACATAAGAGTGATGGGATAGGTTGGGGTGGGGTGAGGAAAGAGGTAGTGGTGGGGGTTGGAGAGATCCATGCCATGAGGGAGGTTATGCGGTAGGATGGGGGTGAGGAGAAGGGTAGGAGTGGCAGTAGTGGTGGAGTACCACAGATTTAGATCGATACAGTCCTGGTGCAGGACCACAACACTATCTCATGTAGTAATGAGACCTTGAAAATACCTCAACTCTCTCTAAATCCTAAATCCCTTAAAGCCCTAAGTTGTTGTTTGTTTCCTTTTTAAGCCATTTAGGATGGTCCTAAATCCATTTTGAGACTTTCCGTGGTCAGGCATCCATATTCTGACCTTCAACATCCCAGAAATAGACCTTAGCTCAGTCTTATATAAAACAAATATATATATTTAGCCTGTTATTCATATTCATCTCTCTCTCAGTACCAGTCATTCTGCCGACTCCAATGGTGTTATGTATTAAACATGTAGAATATGTATGACATTATGTCAGAGCATCATGATCCAGGGATGTGTGTGTGTGTGTGTGTGTGTGTGTGTGTGTGTGTGTGTGTGTGTGTGTGTGTGTGTGTGTGTGTGTGTGTGTGTGTGTGTGTGTGTGTGTGTGTGTGTGTGTGTGTGTGTGTGTGTGTGAGTGTCTGTGCGTGTGTGTGCGTGTGGGGACATTTATCAAGGACAGAATATTCCACCTCCGCAAAGATGACAAAGGGGTGATTATACTAATTAATACACATTTTAATCGATTGTGCAAACAGATCCTCAAGGAAGGATTCTTTTAATTATACTATTGGACCAAAAAACACATCTGGCTAATTCATCTATATGGGCCAAATAATGATGATTCACACTTCTAAAATATATATAATAATCTATTGAGCTCACCGGCAACGAATGAATCTATTATTATGGTGGGAGATTATAATACGTTTTTTAAGTACCTCAATGGATCGTAAAAGAAATCACACTACAAACTATCCCCCTCGTGCACTTAAGGAGATCACAAATATCATGGATACATTAGAACTAGTGACTATATGGAGGCTGAAAACCCTGTCCTAGTGAGATATACATGGAGGAGATTAAATCAAGCTAGCCGTCTTGACTACTTTCTGGTTTTATTCTTGCTGGCATCAAAAGTTTAAAAAAGTTTTAATAGGAGAACAAATGCGATCGGACCACCATCGAATTGGCCTCCATTTAACTCTTACAGAATTTCCATGTGGACGGGGATATTGGAAATTTAATCAAAGCCTTTTGTATGACAATATGTTCTTAACGAAGACATTAGTATATAAATAATTCAGAATGGACTTTTTTCTGCACCACACAGGTACAGCAGATCCCCTTATTGTATTGGATGCTTTTACATGTACTTTTAGAGGCCATTCACTACAATGCTCATCATTAAAACAAAAGCAGTTTAGGGCAAAAGAGAATAGACTAATAAAGGAAATAGAGGAATTAACAGCGCAGGTAGATGGTAATGGAAACTGTACTATAGAGGAACAAAATAGGTAAGAGGAAAAACAAAATGAATTGGAGGTACTTACTCAAGCACGTTCAAGTGTAATGTATAAAAATAAAGCTAATTGGATGGAAAATTGTGAAAAAAGCTTTCTTTCCTAATAATAATAATAATAATAATTATGTAAAATATACAAAAATATACAAATTTACAGAAAGATGGTATACCAGTAGAGGTATTTCAGTCCTTTTTTGATGTACTCAAAGATCCATTATTATCATGTTTTAATTACTCTTGTACAAATGGTAGACTTTCAGGTACTCAACAAGAAAGTTTGATTGTATTACAACTAAAACAGGACCCAGGTGGTAAGTATAAAGATCCAGTCCATTTAAAAATCTGGAGGCCTCTTATACTTCACTGTTGTGAAGCGAAAATCCTGGCAAAATGCATGAACATAGAATAATAAAGATTTTACCAGATATTGTTCATCCTGATCAGACAGTTTTTTTACAATGACGATATATTGGAGATAATATACGGTAATTACTTGTAACAACTGAACATCAAAGATACAGTACCAAGTCTGGTCTTCATAGCAGATTTCGAAAAGGCGTTTGATAAAGTATGACTAGAATTTATATATAAATGCCTGGATTACTTTAATTTTGGTGAATCTCTTATACAATGGGTTAAAGTTATGTACAGCAACCCCATATGTAAAATAGTAAATACTGGTGACTTCTCAGAAAGTATTGAGCTTTAAGAGGAGTAAAACAAGGCTGTCCGTTGTCTCCATATCTATTTATTATGGCCATTGAAACGCTAGCTATAAAATTAGATCCAACAAGAACTTCAAGGGGATAGAAATCCAGGGGATAAAAACAAAAGTATCAATGTAGATCCATGACTCAATACTTTTCTTTAAGTCCTCAATCTGGATTCTCATTGAAGATCTTGATCGTTTTTATAGCCTCTTTGGACTAAAACCTAATTACCATATTACGTATTGGATCGTTAAAAGACACAGTGTTTACACTACCTTGTAGTTTACCAATAAAATGGGCAGATGGTGAAGCAGACATTCTTGGTATTCACATATTATGGAAAAATCACATTGATTCAAATTAAATTAACTATTTGGTCCTATTATAGTTCACTTACTTACTTACTAATCGTGCTACATAATCCAGATGACTCATTTTTCAAATCATATGAGTAAAAAATATTTAATTTTCTTTGGAACCCTAAGCCAGACAAAATTGAACGTGCCTATTTATATAATGAATATGAGTTTTGGGGCTAAAATTATTCAATATGAAAGCTTTTAACCACTCACTAAAAGCTTCACTCATACATAAATTATTCTTAAACCCAAAATGGTTCTCCTGTAGTTTTTTAAGAAAGACTCCTTTGTTAAAAAATGGCCTTTTTGACTTTGTACAGATTACAACTTCTCATTTCCAACTAATTTTAATTTAATTTTGTTTAAAGCCCTTTTCATACTAAGCTGGTTACAATTTTAGTTTTATCCTCCAGAAAAGATAGAACAAATGTGACAACAAATGGTATGGTTAAACTCAAATATCCTCAATGGGATCGGTGTCCATATCTTTGCTTCAGGTCCTGAGCTACATGTAGTTAGATTTGTGTATGTCACTTTAGGCGCCAACAGGTCAGATCCTTAAGAGGATGTACTGATTGCTAAAAAAAATATTTCAATCGATTTTTATTATTTTTTATTATTATATTTATTAATGATATTATGAATAGAAACGGAGGAGTTATGTCACATATGCAGCTATCGAAAATATATGGGAATGTCTGCTCAATCCAAACTGGAGGAGGCAAGTGGAAAAGGAAGAAGGTAGGGAACTTGTTTGCCTGCCATATTTGAAAGATACATGGTTTATGAACTGGTACAAAAAACACTTTGAATTTTTCAATTTAAAATGTTATATAAAATTCTGGCCACTAACAGAATGCTATATACAGTTGAAGTTGGACTTTCTTGGGTGCCCTGAAGCCTCCTTCACAACAATTCAACCACTCTCCTTGAAGTTCTTGATGATCCGATAAATGGTTAATTTAGGTGCAATCTTACTGGCAGCAATATCCTTGCCTGTGAAGCCCTTTTTGTGCAAAGCAATGATGACGGCATGTGTTTCCTTGCAGGTAACCATGGATGACATAGGTAGAACAATGATTCCAAGCACCACCCAACTTTTGAAGCTTACAGTCTGTTATTCGAACTCAATCAGCATGACAGAGTGATCTCCAGCCTTGTCCTCGTCAACACTCACACCTGTGTTAACGAGAGAATCACTGACATGATGTCAGCTGGTCCTTTTGTGGCAGGGCTGAAATGCAGTGGAAATGTTTTTGGGGGATTCAGTACATTTGCATGGCAAATTAATTGCAATTTATCTGATCACTCTTCGTGGAGTATATGCAAATTGCCATCATACAAACTGAGGCTGCAGACTTTGTGAAAATTAATATTTGTGTCATTCTCAAAACATTATGGCCACAACTGTGCACTCAATTAGAATTTGGTAGCATTGCCTTTAAAATTGTTTAACTTGGGTCAAATGTTTCAGGTAGCCTTCCACAAGCTTCCCACAATAAGTTGGGTGATTTTTGACCCATTCCTCCTGACAGAGTTGGTGTAACTGAGTCAGGTTTGTAGGTCTCCTTGCTCGCACACACATTTTCAGTTCTGCCCACAAATTTTCTATAGGATTTGTGATAGCCACTCCAATACCTTGACTTTGTTGTCCTTAAAACATTTCGCCACAACTTTGGAAGTGTGCTTGGGGTCACTGTCAATTTGGAAGACCCATTTGTGACCAAGCTTTAACTTCCTGACTGATGTCTTGAGATGTTGCTTCAATATTTCCACGTAATTTTTCTACCTCATGATGCCATCTATTTTGTGAAGTGCACCAGTCCCTCCTGCAGCACAGAACCCCCACAACATGATTCTGCCACCCCCGTGCTTCACGGTTGGGTTGGTGTTCTTCGACTTGCAAGCCTCCCACTTTTTCCTCCAAACATAACGATGGTCATTATGGCCAAACAATTCTATTTTTGTTTCATCAGACCAGAGGACATTTCTCCAGAAAGTTTGATCTTTGTCCCTATGTGCTGTTGCAAACCGTAGTCTGGCTTTTTTATGCCAGTTTGGAGCAGTCGCTTCTTCCTTGCTGAGGAGCCTTTCAGGTTATGTCGATATAGGACTCGTTTAACTGTGGATAGAGATACTTTTGTACCTGTTTCCTCCAGAATCTTCACAAGGTCCTTTGCTGTTGTTTTGGGATTGATTTGCACTTTTCGCACCAAAGTACATTCATCTCTAGGAGACAGAACGTGTATCCTTCCTGAGCGGTATGACGGCTGCATGGTCCCATGATGTTTATACTTGTGTACTATTGTTTGTACAGATGAACGTGGTACCTTCAGGCATTTGGAAATTGTTCCCAAGGATGAACCAGACTTGTGGAGGTCTTTTTTCTGAGGTCTTGGCTGATTTCTTTAGATTTTCCCATGATGTCAAGCAAAGAGGCACTGCGTTTGATGGTAGGCCTTGAAATACATCCACACTTCTAATTGACTCAAATGAGGTCAATTAGCCAGAAGCTTCTAAAGCCATGACATAATTTTCTGGAATTTGCCAAGCTGTTTAAAGGCACAGTCAACTTAGTGTATGTAAACTTCTGACCCACTGGAATTGTGATACAGTGAATTCTAAGTGAAATAATACGTCTGTAAACATTTTTCGGAAAAATTGCTTGTGTCATGCACAAAGTAGATGTCCTAACCAACTTGCAAAAACTATAGTTTGTTCACAAGAAATTTGTGGAGTTGTGTTGAAAACAAGTGTTAATGACTACAACCTAAGTGTATGTAAACCTCCGACTTCAACTGTATATTGGGCATACAACAATCTCAGCTCTGTAGATTTTGCTGCGAAGAGACAGAGTTCAGGAATAGTTTAAAAAATCACAACATTCACTTAAAATTAACCTTACAAATAGCAGTGTTGGGCGATTTGTAAAGCCATAGTCAATCAATAAATAATATAATAATACTCGTCGGAAAGGTTTTTATCTTTAGCTCACAATCTGTGGACACTAAAAGATTAGAAAGGTTCAAAATGTAAAACATATATATATATATATAATATGTTACATGGAAACCAAACGAGGGTGGTCTACGGTGAATGGTCGGATGGTCTGAGAGTGGCTGAGGGCCGGGATTAAAGAGCTGAGGTCTATGGTGATAGGTGGGATGGTCTGAGAGTGGCTGAGGGGTGGGATTAAAGAGCTGAGGTCTATGGTGATAGGTGGGATGGTCTGAGAGTGGCTGAGGGGTGGTGATAGGTGGGATGGTCTGAGAGTGGCTGAGGGGTGGGATTAAAGAGCTGAGGTCTATGGTGATAGGTGGGATGGTCTGAGAGTGGCTGAGGGGTGGTGATAGGTGGGATGGTCTGAGAGTGGCTGAGGGGTGGGATTAAAGAGCTGAGGTCTATGGTGATAGGTGGGATGGTCTGAGAGTGGCTGAGGGGTGGGATTAAAGAGCTGAGGTCTATGGTGATAGGTGGGATGGTCTGAGAGTGGCTGAGGGGTGGGATTAAAGAGCTGAGGTCTATGGTGATAGGTGGGATGGTCTGAGAGTGGCTGAGGGGTGGTGATAGGTGGGATGGTCTGAGAGTGGCTGAGGGGTGGGATTAAAGAGCTGAGGTCTATGGTGATAGGTGGGATGGTCTGAGAGTGGCTGAGGGGTGGGATTAAAGAGCTGAGGTCTATGGTGATAGGTGGGATGGTCTGAGAGTGGCTGAGGGGTGGGATTAAAGAGCTGAGGTCTATGGTGATAGGTGGGATGGTCTGAGAGTGGCTGAGGGGTGGGATTAAAGAGCTGAGGTCTATGGTGATAGGTGGGATGGTCTGAGAGTGGCTGAGGGGTGGGATTAAAGAGCTGAGGTCTATAGTGATAGGTGGGATGGTCTGAGAGTGGCTGAGGGGTGGGATTAAAGAGCTGAGGTCTATGGTGATAGGTGGGATGGTCTGAGAGTGGCTGAGGGGCGGGATTAAAGAGCTGATGTTTGGTAATGTATTATTGTAATGTGACTGCTTCATATAAAAGTACCATGTATGGAAAATGTGTACATAAAATGTGTACGTAAAATGTGTATGTATAATATGTAGCAGAAAAGCTTTTTAAATAACTAAAAAGAGATTTGTCCTCTGAAGATGGGGTTGGTGGATGAGTTAATTTTAAAAAAATGCCAGAAAAAAAAGATGACAATGATTCAGTATCTGTTGTCTTAATGTCTGTGTGACACAGTTGGTGATACACAAGGTTTTATCCAGCTAGCTTATGTATTAGAGATGCAGTCATTTGGATATGAGCTCATTTCTATTCCATGTACGCTGTCAAAGTCATGAGTAAAAGATTAAACTAATGCCCCACTGCCTGAATTTGAATTTCAATTGGTGCAAATATTCACTTCAATTCATATGTTCTTGTTTTGAAATAAGTTTTTAATTCCCCCGGCTTCCTCCATCATGTCTAATGGCTCTGTCGTCTGCCTGCTTGTTTGTCTGAGAAAGCGAACCAATCTTTCATGATGGTGTAAACATTTATCATAATACCCCATGCGTATTTTCCCTTCAGACTTGGTGAATATGTGGACAAGTATTATGTGGTTTGTGTACTCTTATAGGTTTGTCTTTTAAACTCCCTCTCTCCTTACATAACCAATATCTGGGTTTTATTTATTATTTTTATTGAACCTTTATTTACTCGGCAAGTCAGTTAAGAATAAATTATTATTTACAATGACGGCCTACACCAGCCAAACCCTAACAGGACGACACTGGGCCAAATGTGCGCCGCCCTATGGGACTCTCGATTGCGGCCGGTTGTGATACAGCCCAGGATTGAACCAGGGTCTGTAGTGACGCCTCTAGCAGTGCGATTCAGTGTCTTAGGCCGCTGCGCCACTCGGGAGCTAGGTGTCTAGGTGAACAAATGCGCCAGATCTGATTTTGCAATGTGATTTTGTGGATGATATCGGCACATGATACGGACTGTATATTGTATAAGTACCCTCAGCTAGCCTCATACTGTGTCTCCTGTCTCCCTGTGCCTCCAGGTGAGTATGTGGACCGCCAGTTATGCCGTGACGCCATCCTTCCCATGCCCGTCATCTGTGAGGTGCCTTGCCCCAAGGACTGTGTCCTCAGTCCCTGGACCACCTGGTCCCTGTGCTCACACACCTGCTCCGGGAAGAACACAGAGGGAAGGCAGATGAGAGCACGCTCTGTACTGGCCTACAGCGCTGGGGAAGGTGAGACTACAATCACACAACGCACAGCGCCAGACCTGGTCCCAGACCTGTCTGTGTAGTACAGCTGACTCATATGGTTGTTGTCATGCCAAACATAGGAGTTGACCAATGCGAGTTGGCAAGACCGCACTGGGTCTGGGACCAGGCCACACAGCATCAGACCGGGGTTCAAATAGTATCTATTTTCTTTCAAGTACATTGATGATTGATAGAGCCTGTCTGTAGTGCATGCAGCTGGACAGGGTTTTCACTTTTCTATTGGTTCTGTTGCACCAGATGAGCTCCATCATGTGCAGCTAAAATATTGGAAAGATAACATTTTCTTCATTTGATCCCAGGTCTGCACAGCATGCAGGAGAGTATCTGGTATCTCATATGAGGCTGCTGAAGCAAGCATTTCACCATGCCCTCAGTCTTTGCTTCTCTCTGCCTCTCTTCTATGTTCCAACAGCCAAATAGTATAAATGATTCTGTATGTTCCTCCTCCACAGCGACTGCTCAGGTTGTAGCCTGGGTTACTGTGATGCAGGGTAAGGTTGTGTGACATAGTCACAAGGAATAACAAGCTTGAATACTGTAGGATATATGTCTGTACAACTCTCTAGAGCTACATTTTCAATGTTTAGGCTCAAAGAATCTGAGCGTTGTTGTGAAGTGCTTGGAGCCCTAGTGCATAGTATTATTTATTGCACCTTTCACAAATGTATGGATGGTTACAAAGAAATCATAACAACTCTGCGTTTACCTTCCTTTAAGGTCTATCGCAGGTGCCCAAGGTTCCTGCGCTCTTTGGTACTATAATTTTTCTTATGCCCTTAGAATGCAGTGTTCCCATAGATGTAGTTATTCAGCCCTGTAGATGTTATAAGTCGATGTATGTAGTCGATATATGGCTAACTGCATACCAATCTATTTCCCCTCACTGCCTGCTCAGCATAATGTTATGCTTGTACTATGTAAAACTTGTACTGCCCCTCAACAGCGCAGTGCTAGTAAAGAACATTCCTTCGCGTTAAGTGCAATCTGAAACCTTAAGGAGAGGAGGCTGAAACCCTAAGGAGAAGAGAAGTGTGAAAGGGGGAGTCTGGTCAGTAATGGAACAAGTGCCTCTGGGTTAGAGTCTTACCGTCTAAGCTGCCAGTCACGAACTGAGAACCCATCTCCATACAACCCACTCTAGGCTGTGTGATTGCCTGGCAGTAGATCAGCATGTTGTAGTGTATTTTATAGTACTGCTATGATTTTAACAGTTCTTGTAGATATCCTCCACTGGACCATAGCAAGACAATGAGTATAGTTCATGTGATTATTGTGGATAGTCAGATTAATATAATAGTTTGATTAAAATGTTTACATGCTTAGGTAGAAGAACAGTTTCCCTAATAATCTTGTTTACATGGACACATCTGAAATCATGCTACCTGATGGCACTCTGATAAATGCAGAAAATCGGCAATCAAAATAAACGTTCTACCACAGCTGCCAGGTTATTTCTTGGAAATGTATTGGATTCTGGGCACGGACATATAAAGTATGTATGTGAAAACTACTTCTTATGAGGCATACATTCAGTTGTTCCGAACACACTTCACTCGCGCTAAAGAGGGAGGCTCGCTCGGCTGCTGCTAGCTCATGTGCAGATCAAATACACAGCTGGAACACCGAATAAGGTGTTTACTGTGCGTGTCCTAATCATTTGAAAGACTGCTCAGAAAACCAGGTGTTTTAATTAGGCGTATGCTTACTTTCATTTTGTCCTGACGCCGATTAAGAAATGCAGAGTAAGGTATTTACATGACTAACAACTGGGTAGTTGCAACTCAGGGAGAAGTGGGGTTGAGCCCGTAGAGTAATTACAACAGGCCATGTTAGGACACGCTCGTAATATCACAAAGGATTAGCCGAGGTAGCTTGACCCACTAGCTACAGTTCTGTTAATAACAACTGTAGGGAGACTTGGCCTTGTTTTACATGTCGTGAAAGGTTATAGGGACTTTGACTCGAAGAGCTCTGTAACGTAACATGGAGGCAAAGGAGGTACTTTATTGTAAAGGATGTAAGAAAACATAATATAACCTATGCATGATTGTTATGGTTAGAGACCTTTTACAAGACTTGTAAAGAGAATAATGGCACGACCAGCAAAGCAGATGTTCAATAATCCACACTGAGTCAGAGTTCAATAGTTTTATTAGTAACACTGAAACATTCAAATACAGCTCTACAATGTCATTCATTAACCATAGTAGTAACAATGACACAACATACCTGACTAACTAATGTGTCTTGGAGGAAAACAAGTCAATAGCATCCTTTAGAAATGACCTATTGAAGGACATGCTCCCAAAGGGGCTACAGAGGTCAATTATATATCTTCACTGTGTGGCTTTTCAAGACAGAAGCATTTCCTTATGTAAGCGTCATCAGTTTTCCCCTGCTCCACCAATGATTGGCTGATCTCAGTCCTTCTCCAGCATTGAATGGAGGATCGCGGTGGTTATGTCCTTCTCTTTCATTGGCTGGTGGATCTCATTGATTGGCCACTGGATCACATTGATTGGTAATGGTTGACCTTCCCTTCGGGGCCTGGTATCCCAGCTTGACAGAGCCTGCTAATGTTTGACATCTCATCGTGGTGAGGGGTGGTTAAGGGTCACACACACACAGATACGATACAACACACACACATGACAACGATCTGTGGTAGGGATGGAAAAGGGGTCACATGTGGTCCACCTGGTGTCCAAGATACTATCAGACCCCGGGTCAACTAATCTCCCTTGTCTCCATCTCCATGACTGCTTTCCCCCAAGGGACAATATTGGTTTATTTAGCTCTGACACTGCTGTAGTAACGTTTTTAACTCAATGAGTGGAACCAAAAATAGAAGTTAATCCTTAGAGCACAAGACACAGATGTATCAATTGAATGGAAGTGGAGAAGGCTTGGATGATCAGAGACAAACAGCTTAACTTACTCACTTTCTCGTTATGATAAGATGACAACGTTGTCAGCTCAGGCTCAATAGTCAGTGCAACTTACGAAGCTTAGAAAATAAACCCTATTGGCTGAGCTGTCTTGTTCCCAGCGAATCAAGGCAAACCACACTCATGTAACTGAGTATTTGTATTTATTAGGGATCCCCATTAGTATCTCCTGTATTTGAATGTGGTGTTTGTGCTTCTGCTTCCTCTTTGGGGTCTTTTTGACAACTGCTGTTGGGGTTTATAGATACGTTTGATTGATTGATAATTTGGTTGTTGTGTATTTGACAGGCGGGGTCCAGTGCCCCAACAGCAGTGCTCTCCAGGAGGTGCGGAGCTGCAACGACCACCCTTGTACTGTGTACCACTGGCAGACTGGGCCCTGGGGACAGTGTATCGAGGACACCTCGGTCCCCTCTGCCAACTCCACAGGGGCTCGGGCCGGAGTTGGGGGAGGGGACTCCTCGTGCTCTGTGGGGATGCAGACACGGAAGGTCATCTGTGTACGGGTTAATGTGGGACAGGTGCCACCCAAAAAGTAAGAGTCTCTCCTTCAAAATAAGAGTTTATTTTTTCTAAGTAAGAATTCCACCTTCAAAGTAAAAATAATAATAATACATTGTATTTATATAGCGCTTTTTAAGCACCCAAAGTTGTAAGAGTAAAAGTTTTTCCTTCAAAAAGATAACTGAATACCAACATAAGTAGTATATGAATATAATATTTGTGTAAAGTGAGAGAGGAATATTTCTGTTCAAGCAAATTACAGAAAGTAAATACGAGTAGAATGCTTATGCTGATTTGGCATAATACGTATGCAGGGTTCAATAAGCCTTTGCTAAGCATAAATCAAAGCACCAATGCACAGAGAATTTGTCCCAGTATCTGTCTATGGAAGGAACAAAATCCTATTGTTACCACTGTCTGACTGGCTGCATAGCTGTGAGCTGATGGGTTCCCTGACAGGTTTCTGCCTAGGTTCCAGACATTTGTTCTAAAGCATCTGGGTTCTCCCTCCCTACCACCCTTAGGGCATCTTAGGGATATGAATTATATTGAATTATCTATTTATTTATTCAGCTTTAATAGAAGCATGATTCTGGCAGGATGAGCTGGAGCTACTAGGCTGACTGGGGACGGGCTAGATCCCATGCTGGGTATGGAAATTAGCCTCGGACAGTTTTATTCCGGCAGTTTCTGATTCTCCCATCCAGGGTTTTATTTTACCTAGCTACCACTTCACACTAGCACACAATGCTGCTCATAGTTACAGTTGCTGAACTACTATCACTTAATACATGACACATAACTTAACGCACCCACTAGGCTTGGAACAATATACTAATATACCGTGATATCAAATAATGAAATCGTATAATGTCATAACTGAAACGTGTATGATATGCTAATGTGTTCATTAGCATTTAGAACATGAACAAGTTAACACTGTTACAGTGGGGATATGGTATTCAAAGCAATGTACAGTAGGGGCTCAATCTGCAGCCCTAAAACCAATGATTCACAATATACTGGGAGAATCCCTGCAGCATTCCTTAGACCAATGATCCCGTACTGATATATAGCGGAAGCGGTGATATTATGTTGACCAGACAAATATGCATTCGTTAACAGAAGCGGTATATGCACACATCTCGACACATTTAGATTATGACACATTTAAGCACCCCAGTCTCAGCTGAACACAGCGCAGTATGGTTATTTTGGCTCTATCATGTGTCTGTGCATATGCATCTAGCACAGGGGAGTCAAACTCATTCCATTGAGGGCCTAGAGTCTGCCGGTTTTAGTTGTTTTCCTTTCAATTAAGACTTAGACAACCAGGTGAGGGGAGTACCTTACTAATTAGTGACCTTAATTCATCAATCAAGTACAAGGGAGGAGCAAAAACCCGCGGACACTCGGCCCGCCGTGGGAGGAGTTTGACACGTGATCTAGATGATGTGATTTCATGTAATTTCAGGTGTCCGGAGAGTATTCGTCCTGAGACTGTCAGGCCTTGCCTCCTGCCATGTAAAAGAGACTGCAGCGTCACCCCCTACAGCGACTGGAGCGCCTGCCCTGCCATATGCAAAGCAGGTACCTACTAGCTTTTTCAAACTTCTCAAGAATACACAGATATAGAACAATGTACAGCTGAACAACACATTCAAGTACACACATATTGTTTGTTGTCTATGGCAAAAATACAACTATGTCAAGAGATGTACAATATGCCAAGCAGGTACAGCCTATTATTCTCAAGTTTAGATTACAGTACACACAGATACAGAGTAGTCTGTCCGTGGCAAAAAAAAATGCTCAAGAGATGTAGCCTATGCCTTGTGGTTTTGAAATGAGCACGCGCTTCAAAGCATTTGAAGGAATTCCTTACAACAGAGAATGCTAAATAATAGTGGGTCTGTCGTTAAGTGTTAGCTTTCTGGTTTCTACAGGCCCCGACAAATCTGATAAACAAAACACTTGCACAGTTATGGAATGGTTACTCTTCTCCTCATCATATGTTTCAGTTTGAGCTGAGAAAACAATTAGCTAAGTCAGAACCATAACAGGAACCAGCGAACGCGCATTGTTGCTTGGCAACATTTTTCTATATCGAGAACTAGTACAAATGCAGCTAATCAGCAAAAAGTGCTGTGCCATTTATGAAGCAATTTGCTGCAACACTGCAACAACCTCTTTGTGAGCTAGAACACACTGGTTAGGATACATGTTACTGTGATTTCAGGAGTGAGTGTTATATTCATGAAATACTTGACATGATTACTCTACAGAAACATCTGCTAAGCAATACTTTATAGAGTCTGTGTGTTTTCCGAGTCTTCTATCCTTTAATCTCTCTGCTAGTAATCTTGCTGGTATTATTTCACATTTGGCACACAGGTCATCTGGCTTTACTATGAGTATATGGTCATGGGTTTATCCTTCTCCGATGAGAACAGATCCTACCATATAAATACAGTATCTATCTCTATCTACTGCAGCTAGCTATCTCTATGGATCCTACATTGCAACATGGATATGGCCACTGTATTATGATCCTGATATGGATTACTGCCTGTACTGTATATAGCCTAGATATGTGACCCGTTCCAGGTAACTAGGTGTATGTCGGAAGTCCCGACTTCATAGGAGAGCCGTTTGAATGGAAAAAAATGTTTTTTTATCAACATTTTAACTGGACACTTTCTGTTTACCTGGATTGCTTCTTTATTGTAGGCTACTACTTTCACCCCTTTTAATCTTTACTTCTCACTGTTTAGCACATGACCTCACATGTAATCCTTAAAGAGATGGGTTGGGCTGGCTTAAGAGGGTGTGAACAATGCTGAATGGATGTAGACAAAGGAGATGTCTCCAGTAGGTACCAAAACATTCAAAGGCCCTTTTCTCAAAAGTGAGTTTACAAGTTTATCAACTTTCAAAGCAGAATTACGTTCCTATTGTTCCTAAAAAATGCGGTGTATGTTATACCATCTTGTAGCTCTGTGTCTCTACTTTTTACCATTGAAAAAAAAAATCTAATTTCTAATAATATCGAATCCAGGTGGTGAGTCACATATGGACTTCCTGTAGTAAGGACAATATAACCTCACTGAGGTGGGTGGACACTAGCACATAAGAGAAGCCCATATCAATCAATATCCCATGCTTGATTTCATTACCTTCTCTCAGAACTGGTCAGGAAAGTACATATCTGCTGTAGAACACTAAACTAGAGAGAGCTGGGAACCAACTGTGCTCCTTCATTATGTTTCATTGTTGAGCAAGGTTAACGACACACAGCTGCTAAAAGTCAACAGCGAACAAAACACACTTGTTTTACAAGGACCTTTTCAAGGACCTGTGATTTGCATTACTCAAGTACGTAACAGGCATTCATCATAATCATTTTGCACTTCCAGGCCCAATGGAAGTTGCTTGAGTGTTGCTGTTATTGTCTCTGTCTATTGACTGGGACAGTGTGTGAATAAAGTGCTTTTCTATTGGTTCTTATAAGGCAGCAACACGAAAATGAAACAGAACAGGAAACGCATCATCATCCAGCTGCCGGCCAATGGGGGACAGGACTGTCCGGAGGTGTTGGCTCAGGAGAGAGACTGTGAGGTGCCGTCTATCTGTCTGGGATACAGGTAAGGCTCCATCAGCATCCAAACCCACTCTACTCACTGTGTAGTCTCTCTTGACTAAAGAGGAGTCAAGTTAACTACTATCTTAGAACAAAGGGTGCTATCTGGAACCTAAAATGGTTATTCAACTATCCCCATAGGAGAACCCTTTGAAGAATCCTTTTTGTTTCTAGGTTGAACCCTTTTGAGTTCCATGTATAACTCTTTGCACAGAGAATTTAAATGAAACCCAAAAGGTTTATGCCTGAACCAAAAATGGTTATCCTATGGGGACATCCAAAGAACCCCTTTGGAACCCTGTTTTCTCTGAGTGTAGACCAAGACTTTGACTCTCAAGATGACTGAGCTGTGTTCTGTTTCTTGTATTACAGGTGGAAGACACACAAGTGGCGGCGATGCCAGTTGGTTCCCTGGTCTGTGCGTCAGGACAGTCCTGGAGCTGTGGAGACCTGTGGGCCTGGGCTGCAGGCTAGAGGTGAGCAACAAAATATTGCATGCACTAGCTACTCCATTTGATTCTGGGGATGAAGTGTTCAAATCTGTACTGACGGAAATAGTAGAAAAGACACGAGAGACTACCCATAATCTGGTAACTATTGGAGACAGGTAGATACAGACACTTCTAAGGGTTCCGACTTGGTCACATTCATACAGTCTTTCAAATACTTTCAAATATTAGAGTTGCGCTTGATTTACCTTGCCTTTAACTTGCATGGTACTATGCATGTGACTGAGGAAGTGTGTGGGATTGTTGATGGGATCAAGTGTATCCGTCCGACTCCCTGAAAGAGCGTGTGAGAGGGAAGTGAGGCATCACAGTAACGCCTTGGGCGGCATGCATCTTTCATCTCCTTCTAGATGTTACACTGGGACTCAGAGGAGGATGTGAAGTTTAAATAACCTCTATCCAAACCTCTTCCCTATAGCCGTACCAGGCGTGGATTATTTACATTAAGGTTCAAACACAAAATGTCCATTCCGGTGGATTGCTTTGTGTTGAGCTTCACATGCATCTATCTGACTTCAATTTACAAAACGGCGACAGTCAGTGAATTGAAGGCAGAAAGTTCCTCTTCCACTCCTTGCACCAGACCTCTATTAGCATCTTGAAGATGGTAGAAGGCCATTATCTGATCAGATGATGAGCACTTTTCAACCTTTGTCTTCACACTCCACATTAGGCCCCATTACCTGTAATGGTATATGTGTAGAAATTGACGCAGGTGGAGAGACAATTCAATACAGAGCTCTTACTCCTCCTCACTCAATGCTATCTGGTCTGTTTGGGTGGGAAAGTCAATAGACATTACACTATGTTCAGTTTCATCACTTACCCTTGTTCTCACCTCTGTGTGTGTTTCGAACTGAGAGAACCAGAGACAGAGAGTGCGCATGAAGTTGAACCCTATTCCCTACGTTGTGCACGAATTTGGATAAGATCACTACAGGAAATAGGGTGCAATTTGGAATGCAATGTAGTTAGTCACACCACCTAGCAATGAGTCATTCCAGATCCCACAGTGACAGTACTGTAGGTTAATCATCACTTAAAACACTTTCAGGTCCTGATCACCTGTGATGGGACTGTCGTGTTTACCTCCAAATGCAGCCAGAGTGCATTAGCCAAATGAGATTGGGCCAGCAATAAAAAGTGGCCAACGTGTACCAAAGCTTCCTGCCTCACACCATCCCAACCTCCACCACCACATCATTCTCCTTTCTTTCTTTCTTTTTTTCTTTCTTTCTTCTTTCTTTCTTTCTATAGCTGTCTCATGCCGGAAGCAAGACGGGGGTCAAGCGGACATGGGAGCATGTCTGAAGTTTGCCAGCTCCATGCCCTCTCTAACCCAGCCCTGCCAGCTCCCATGCCAGGACGACTGCCAGCTAACCACCTGGTCTAAGTTCTCTTCCTGTACACAGGACTGTGTGGGCGTCAAGACCCGCAAGAGGATGCTAGTGGGTGAGTGGACTGGAGTAGGTCGTATAAGTACAGTAAACTAACTAACTTAGTCCTCTTTGTCTCTGGAGGGACATAATGTGACTGGAGTCTGTATTTGGTCACAGCTTGCAAGTACAGTAGAAGTAATCTCTAAATACTCATCTCTGTCCTTAATCTGGATCCAGGATACCGGCTTTATAAAACGTTAATTTAAATTCTGGCCAGATCATTTGGCAGCCAATGCGGAATGACCTCATTCTGGGCTCTCACCAGTTCAGACGATGACCAGTCGGTATGTGCTGTTCTCCGGCAGCTGTGATTTCGACATAGGCCGACTGCATATCAGTTTTTATTGATTGCCTGTCCTCCCTTCCTCCTTTCACTCTTCCCAGGAAAAAGCAAAAAGCAAGACCAGTGTAAGAACACCCAGGTATACCCCCTCAGTGAGATCCAGTACTGCCCCTGTAACAAGTACAACGCCCAGCCCATGGGGAACTGGTCGGACTGCATCCTGCCTGAGGGTGGGCGTGTGGAGGGCCAGCCGGGCATGAAGGTCCAGGGGGACATCAAGGAGTGTGGCCAGGGCTACCGCTACCAGGCCATGGTGTGTTACGACCAGGACAACAGGCTGGTGGAGACGTCACGGTGCAACAGCCATGGTGAGTCCTAAACTTCTCACCAACAGCCTATGATTGTCCATGACTATAAGCAGTAAGTCACCTCGCTATGTATGATGATGTTATGTTGGTTAGTCCACCTTTGTCATGGTGCAACAGCTACGGTGGGTCAACCTCTACCATCTCTCATTAACTCACTTAAAGTTGTATGCATTAAACATAGCCACTGTGATTCATACAAGGGGTCTGAATTTCCAATAAAAGGCATGCTCAGTGATATGACATCATCATACACAGTGGGCCACTTCCTGTTCCAGAAAACAACAATGATCAGTGTAGAGGAATACAAGACAATGCAATTGGAAACACTTTGGTTGTGGTCTTTGGAATTCTCATCAATTTGTTACAACCTCTTATTGAATACATTTAGAGAACATTGTTTCGTTGTTCTCTCCGTCAAGAGAATAATTAGTCGATCATTTACATATGTGTTCTATTGATTCGGCTCCATTCGACCTAATTTGATGTCAGACTGTTAGTGTGTTTTCTCTCATCTCACTGTCCTTTTCAGCATCCCTTGATTGTAAATTCAAAAGAGAACAAATCAATGTGGTAACGGAGAGGATGCAGGATGCGGTCGCTCCGCCCCCTAGCCCAAATCTGTCAGGGGAACATCAATCACATTTCAATCAATCTCATTTATTTATAAAGCCCTTTTTACGCCAGCAGATGTCACAAAGTGCTGATACAGAAACCCAGCCTAAAACCCCAAACAGCAAGCGATGCAGACGTAGAACATCAGATCTGCTTTCTTCCCAAAGTGTTAGCATTCAGGGATACACAGCAGCATCGCCATCCAACCGATGCAGAGAAGAAATGTAGGAATCATAGTGCTGTCGTATCGTCCATGTTAACCCGAGGAAGACGCAGAGCTTTATCAAAGGGTTTGTTCTCTGTGTAAACCCATGCCTGTGAGTCATAGCTTCACTTGCAGTATGGGGCCTGTCGTGTGGTTGATGGTGTAGAACTGTGACGTCATGAGACGTCACAAGCAATTGCTATTGCCGTACTCTGGCTATTGCTATTGTATGTGTAGCTCTCCAACACCACTGTGCCTTAGACGTCACACTAAGATTCCGGTGCCTTTTTTCCCAGCTTAAGCAACCATAGGAAATCAGGGATGGTGCTATATCTATACACAAGTCACTGGTATTGTAGCTATTGCTCCAACACCACAACCAACCTACCTGATTGGCTCCCACACGTACTATGGATTAAATTATAACATTTTTTATAATCATTTATTGTATTATCATTACAAACAAAAAAGGAAAATAAGTTATATTAAAAAACATTCAAATACATTAAAAGGTATATGGTTACCTACAGTGCCTTGCAAAAGTATTCATCCCCCTTGGTGTTTTTCCTATTTTGTTAAATTACAACCTGTAATATATATATATTTTTATTTGGATTTCATGTAATGGACAAACACAAAATAGTCCAAATTAGTGAAGTGAAATGAAAAAAAAAAAAAAAAAAAAAAAAACAGAAAAGTGGAATGTGCATATGTATTCACCCTCTTTGCTATTAAGCCCCTAAATAACATCTGGTGCAACCAATTACATTCAGAAGTCACATGATTAGTTAAATAAAGTCCACCTGTGTGCAATCTAAGTGTCACATGATCTTTCACACGATCTCAGTAAATATACACCTGTTCTTAAAAGTCCCCGAGTCTGCAACACCACTCAGCAAGGGGCACCACCAAGCAAGGGGCACCACCAAGCAAGGGGCACCACCAAGCAAGCGGCACCACCAAGCAAGGGGCACCACCAAGCAAGGGGCACCACCAAGCAAGCGGCACCACCAAGCAAGGGGCACCACCAAGCAAGGGGCACCACCAAGCAAGGGGCACCACCAAGCAAGGGGCACCACCAAGCAAGGGGCACCACCAAGCAAGCGGCACCATGAAGACCAAGGAGCTCTCCAAACAGGTCAGGGACAAGGTTGTGGAGAAGTACAGATCAGGGTTGGGTTAAAAAAAGATCCAAAACTTTGAACATTCCACGGAGCACTATTAAATCCATTATTAAAACATGGAAAGAATATGGTGCCACAACAAACCTGCCAAGAGAGGGCCGCCCACCAAGACTCAGGCAAGGAGGGCATTAATCATAGAGGCAACAAAGAGACGAAAGATAACCCTGAAGGAGCTGCAGAGCCCCACAGTTAGAGATTGGAGTATCTGTCCAAAGGACCACTTTAAACCATACACTCCACAGAGCTGGGCTTTATGGAAGAGTGGCCAGAAAAAAAATAAGCAAACACGTTTGGTGTTCGCCCAAAGTCATGTGGAAGACTCCCCAAACATATGGAAGAAGGTACTCTGGTCAGATGAGACTAAAATGTATCTTTTTGGCCATCAAGGAAAGCACTACATCTGGATCAAACCCAACACCTCTCATCACTCCGAGAACAACATCCCCATCCCCTGAAAGTTATGCACGCTCATGTTTTTTTGTCTTTTTTCTTTTTTGTTTCACAATAAAACATATTTTGCATCTTCATAGTGGTAGGCATGTTGTGTAAATCAAATGATACACCCCCAAAAAAAAAAAATATATATTATAATTCCATGTTGTAAGGCAACAAAATAGGAAAAATGCCAAAGGGGGTGAATACTTTCACAACATTAGCATCTTGCCAACTTCTTTCCACCTTTTTCTATATGTGAAAGGTGTTGCCGACATCAAAGCCTAAACTTTATTTACGCGATCTGACCTAGTCATGATCAGAAACATTTAGCATGCAGCAATGTAGCCAATCAAGTGTAGGCCTGTTATTTTGCTCGATGACGAGCCTCGCATGCTTTTAAAAGTATAGATTGCTGTTATTTACTATTGGAATCTTGATTTGATTGATGTAACCCTTATTTTACCATGTAAGTTGACTGAAAGCACATTTTAATTTACAGGAACGACCTGGGGAATAGTTACAAGGGAGGGGAAGGTGAATGAATGAGCCAATTGGAAGCTGGGGATGATTAGGTGACCATGATCACATGAGGGCCAGATTGGTAATTTAGCCAGGACACCGGGGTTAACATCCCTACCCTTATGATAAGTGCCAAGGGAGTCAGGACACCTTTTTACTGTTCTATCCGAAAGACCCAATAACTGAGGAAAATAATGCCTCCTACTGGCCCTCCAACAATGCTCCCAGCAGCATCTGGTCTCCCATCCAGGGACTAACCAGGACTGACCCTGCTTAGCTTCAGTAGCAAGCCAGCGGTGGGATGCCTGCTCTGTAACAAAGTGAAGTTATAGAGATAAAACGTGGATCAAAAAATCATGGGCTTCCCTTGGGCTCTGTTTCAAAATATCACTTTTTTAAATGACAGCGGTTCCACATGTTGCCATGGCGTAAATTGTGTGGGATTTTTTTTTTTTGGGGGGGGGGGTATTTATTCTGTTATATTTCATTATATTCTTAGCCTGCTATAAAATATATGCGTGTTGACTGTAATCATGATAGCCTAAGCGTGTCTTGTCTGTTTAATGAACATAATAACTCTTGAGTTCAAACTCAAAATATGCCATTCTTTTATTTTATTAGTCGTATGTTTCTTAGGACCTGCCTACAAACTATTAATAGTGGGTTTGTTTGTGATGTGTATATTTAATGGATTGCCGGCATGTGCACTGGAGATATAAAAGGCTTACCCCAGCAAGAACCTGGTAAAAAATGGGACTGTATGAATTGGGTTCTAAAAAACATTGCCTGTTTTCTTTTACAGACAACATACCATACAGTCTGTCTGTAAACGGTACTATAGTGACAATTTGATTCCCTGCTTTACGTGGGCTTGGCAGGATGGTTCCATGTTAAAACAGAAAACGAGGCTGGCTGGAAAGGTTGACAGTGAGTGATCAATGGGTGTGTTCTGGCGTGATGGCCAGGTATTAGTGTGAGTGAGATAGCAGGTTCTGAGAAGCAGTGACCAACAGGCAGACTCTTGTTGCCAGTGGCATGACAGTAGTGGGGCGGCCACTAACAATATAGAGGGATTGTCTGTCTTACAGTAGCTTCTCTGCTACAGTATACTGTTGGAAAAAATGGTGCTGTATAGAACCGAAAGGGTTCAATAGCTTGTTTCAAAATTGCTCTATATAGAACCACAAAAAAAAATAAGCAAAATATGCTGTGTATCTGTAGTAGTGTTACTGTATCATAAGAGTGTCTGTAACTTACACAGGTCAGTTCCTCAGGAATTGGATTGATTTGATTTGTCTTTTCATTTTGGTTAATTGTTTCCAAATTGTTGTTTTTGTGGGTCTTTTAGGATTAGTAACCAGGTGACTTCCTTAAAATGTAGAGGAAAAAGCCCAAATACAACTGGATTAGGGGGTAATCAATTTGGGCAACAAATTATATCCCTCTAATAACGCTGTTAGTCTTACTTTTTTTTAAATGTCCTAGAGGAAAATAGACAACACTGTGTTTGTTCTTCTGATCTTATCTTACTTCAGCAAGTTCACAAACATACATTTACTAGATGTAAAATAGTCTTAGAACAAAAGAATGCACTCTAAAATTCCTAATTCGCAGTATGTTAATGTATTTCCACTGCTGAGGATCCACGCAGGTTCCTGTGTTTTGAGTCACAACTTGTGACCTTGCTCCAGTAGCAGTAGTAATAACACTCAAAACAGCTAAGACCTCTGACCTCCCTGCTCTTTCAGTGGACACATGAGGCTCAGTAATCCACTCTTTTGCCCAGATAAAAATAAATAACAAGCCGAGAGAGAAGAACTCCTGCCAAAACTCCCAAAATCATGACCTCTCTCTCTCTCCCGTCCTCCATCTCTCTCTCTCCCTCCATTTCTCTCTCTCTCTCTCTCTCTCTCTCTCTCTCTCTCTCTCTCTCTCTCTCTCTCTCTCTCTCTCTCTCTCTCTCTCTTTCTCTTGCTCTCTCTGCCTCAGTTTCTTTCTCTCTCCCTCTCTCTGACTCACTTGCCCAGAAAAACAACAGTCTTCTAAATCGCACAACAGGCTGCTGCCCTCTTGTTCCATTGCATTTGCCAAGCTACAGTAAACAGTGGAATAATGCTGTTTGTTGCACAGCGCTGCCATCTCAGTTCTTTATAATCCTCTCCGTGGCTTTTCATCCGTATCAATAGGAATGTTGGATTTAGCTTGCTGCATCAACAGCTGTGTAAACTGATACAGATACTGCCAGATGATGAAACTATACTGATGCCTAGTTGTCTCTGTGGTTTCAGGTTATATTGAGGAGGCTTGCATCATCCCCTGTCCGTCTGACTGCAAGCTCAGTGAGTGGTCAAACTGGTCACGATGCAGCAAGTCCTGCGGCAGTGGGGTCAAAGTGCGTTCCAAGTGGCTGAGGGAGAAGCCTTACAACGGTGGTCGACCGTGCCCCAAACTGGACCATGTCAACCAGGTGAGTGGGAGACATTCATCACTCTTGGCCCTGTCTAGAAACAACCACTAGCCCTTACCCCAAAGACATTTGTCGAGATCTGAGAGGATTGGCCAGATTTATTCCATATTGCTTAAATTGATAAACTCTACTCAGATCTCCACAACTTAGTGTCTAGTCTCTTGGGGGTAGAGGATAACGGATAAGGGTTGTTTCTGGGCAAGACTAGAACATGGTAGAGGGTAGAGGTCTCTGGCTTGTTTTAATGTTTAATTAAAATACTTTGATTATGATTTAATGCATTAGATTAAAGGAACCATAACAGTGTTAATTTTTTAATGAAGCCAGAGTGGACATCTTTCAGTGTTTCATTCATTAGCTGAGTTAGGGCTTGTACACATTTACATTTTAGTCATTTAGCTTAAAGGAGCATTGAAGGTTAAGTGCATTGCTCAAGAGCACATCGGCAGATTTTTGCACGTTGTCAGCTTAGGACTTCGAACCAGATACCTTTCAGTTACTGGCCCAACACTCTAACTGCTAGGCTACCTGTAAGATTACGGAAGGGGAAAGAACTGTGAACTCTATGCTCCTACAGAGAAACAAGGGAACATGGTGTACTGCATTCTAATAATCCTATATTTAAATAATATATAATAATAATAATATATTTAAACACTCACTGTCTGTCTCCCCGCTATTATTTTCTTCTTTTCCTTGGTGTATGAACTGACCCCATCCACAGGCTCAGGTGAGTGACTTGTCACTGCCTTTTATAGTGTTTTTGTACAGATCAATATATTTCTTCTTGCCGTGGGATGGATAATAGTGTGGGAGTAAATGTAATGAATGAGTTTTGCGCGAGCACAAACCTGCTCTATACTATTTCATCATATACAAATGTGTTAAAATACGTGCATTTTTGCTATGGGATGGATGGTGGTGTGACCGTGGGTGGCTAACTGTGTAATGGTCTCTCACAAGGTGTATGAGGTGGTGCCCTGTCTCAGTGACTGTGGTCAGTATGTGTGGGTGGCTGAACCCTGGAGTGTCTGGAAGGTCAGCAACGTGGACCTGAAGGAGAACTGTGGAGAAGGAGTGCAGACCAGAAAGGTCAGGTACGGACGATCAGCTCTTATAGGTACAACAGCCTATTTGACTTAATCATTTAAACTCCTAGTGAACTGAAGGGCCGCGACAGTCTTTCCAACTAACCCTGTTCTGTGACGTTTTCTTAGCTTCATACATTCAAGGTGATTCCTGCCTTCATCTCCTCTACAAAAACCAACGATAATTGTATCAGTATTGCTAACCCATCGTCCCCCCTCTGTCCAGGTGTATGCAGAACACTATCAATGGGCCGTCGGACCCTGTGGAGGATTACCTGTGTGACCCAGAGGAGATGCCTCTAGGGGCCAGGGACCGCCAGCTGCCCTGCCCTGAGGACTGTGTCCTGTCTGACTGGGGGGCCTGGAGCAGCTGCTCACTGGTATGGACAGATGCTGACAACCTTGTTGTTTTAGCACCTATTTTATCCCTTTGCAATATTTCCGATATTTTGTGTTTTCTGGGTTTGGTTAGGAGCAAAGAAGCAAGTCCATCTCAGTAGGTGGACCAGTGCAGGACTTTTCTAATCTGTTATATTCTAAGGCTGTGGTGCTGAATACACTCAAAACAAGCGTAGACTGCTTAAAGGGTTAACTATTACCTGAAATACCTGTTGTGCTACTCACCGTGGATCTCTGTCTCACACCTTAACATATAATAACTGGTCAATCATGCCAAGTCTCCACTTTCTATTTAACCTGTTTCGGCCATATTCCCATGTTCAGAAATGTCATTCACAGCAGAGCTCTTGTCAGCAACTTTCACTTTGGGTTTTCACCAATTTACAGTTTTTTACATTCCCCAGGACCCATTTCTCAATACCTAGTTCAATTCTTCAAATCTCTTCACACAGTTCTCCTAACCAACTTTCAGCTTGGCACAGCATTTCACATCTAAAATGCACTAAAACTACCAAAACCCTTTATACATGTCTCAAATCAACACATTGTTCCATATCACAAGCAGAGGTTGTTACCAAACAAGCACACTTTGTCACTCATAAAACAATGATCTAAAACACACTAACAACAGGTAGCATTACACAATGTTTTCTTTTGTAAAAATTCTTTACAAAACAAGAATGACACCTCTCTACTGTTTAGAATACACTGCAGTATATGTTACAGGAATTAATCAGACATGATGCAATATGCTTCAATATGTTTTATGTCAGTTTTTGGCATTGAGTGATTCCAAAATACAATAATGTGTATATACACCATCTACCGACACAGATACAGTAGCAGTGCTAGTCAACTATGTCTTCTGCATTTGGCCGCAGGTTCTCATCCACACCATCTTACGTCATCTTGGGCAATACACCTGGGAAATTATATTTTGGCATGCCTGGTCCATCCCTGGCAATCTTCTGCAGATATGTCCAGGCATCCAGCATTCATTGTGTCCAGGAGGGACATTTGATTATGTGGATGGTGGTCATAAACCTTCCACCTCCATAAGGAAAATAATTCCTCTATGGGGTTGAGGAATGGAGAGTAAGGTGGGGGGAGAAGTGACACCATCCTGGGAGGGGCTGAAAACCACTCTGTGACTGCAGGAGTGGTGAAATGCCACATTGTCCCATACAATTACAAACGTTGGCCGATTTCGCCTCACTGCACCCCTTTCCTCACCTGACACAACCTTCCATAGAGGTCATCCAGGAATGAAATGAGACTCTCTGTGTTGTATGGCCCAATTAGCGGTTTGTGTAACAGCCATCCATCAGAGGATATTGCTGCACACATTGTGATGTTGTCACCCCTCTGGCCCGGGACATCCACTGTGGCTCTTTTCCCAATCACATTCCTTCCTCACCGCCGTGTTTTGGCCAACTTGAAACCAGCCTCATCCACAAAGATGAATATGTGGGCTGTTTGCCTGGCTTCAATCTCCATGACTCTCTAAAATAAATTCACAAAGGCAACATAAGAGTTAGGCTATTACGGTAGTTAACATTATGCCTAAAAACATGCCATGGTGTGCCTCTGCTCTGTTCGGTTTTGTTCCAAACCAGTTCTGTATTTTATAGTCATCTTACCTGGACTTATCGGTTCCTGAGTTGCTTGACTCGTTCAGAGTTCCTCTCAAAGGGGACAGTGTACAACTGCTGCATCCTGACTTTATGTTGTTTCAGGACTCTAGAAATAGTTGTTATTGTTACATTGTGAATATTTCCAAATGTAATGTTGTCTGCCAACGCTCTGTTCCGAATCTCTGTGAGTTTTATGCCATTGTTTCTGATGACCATATCAACGATTTCAGTGAAAATCCTACCTCTCCCACCTGTGGGAGGTAACCGTTGGGTCCTAAGCAGAAATACAAAAACAATTACACATAAGTGGGTTTGGAGGCTTTGCTCAATGTACTTCTGTAATGTGCAGTTCAGTCAGAGGCCCTTGCAGAATGCACATCTTACCTGTTGTTTTGCCGGAAAGATTTGCAGATTTGGCTACACTCTCAGACCAGCCTCTCTCATTGATGGACCATGATTTATTATATGATCACTTATAGTAGCCATAATCTCATCTGAGACTACATCTCTTGATCTTCCTCTCAGTCTTCTTCCACCACACATACGTACCCCCCTCCCAGCCACTCTTCTTCTTCCTCTGCCAACCACTCCTCTATCTCTGTCTGGGTCCATGTTAAAATTACAGTACAGAATTATTCCTAGAATATCCCCTTTTGTATGATGTCATTTGATAAGTGTGATTCCCCTGTTGGGCTCTCACCAGTTTAGAATGATGTCATTGATAAGTGTGATTCCCCTGTTGGGCTCTCACCAGTTTAGAATGATGTCATTGATAAGTGTGATTCCCCTGTTGGGCTCTCACCAGTTTAGAATGATGTCATTTGATAAGTGTGATTCTCCTGTTGGGCTCTCACCAGTTTAGAATGATGTCATTGGTAAGTGTGATTCTCCTGTTGGGCTCTCACTAGTTTAGCGTGATGTCATTGATAAGTGTGATTCTCCTGTTGGGCTCTCACCAGTTTAGAATGATGTCATTGATAAGTGTGATTCTCCTGTTGGGCTCTCACCAGTTTAGAATGATGTCATTGATAAGTGTGATTCCCCTGTTGGGCTCTCACCAGTTTAGAATGATGTCATTTGATAAGTGTGATTCTCCTGTTGGGCTCTCACCAGTTTAGAATGATGTCATTGGTAAGTGTGATTCTCCTGTTGGGCTCTCACTAGTTTAGAATGATGTCATTGATAAGTGTGATTCTCCTGTTGGGCTCTCACCAGTTTAGAATGATGTCATTGATAAGTGTGATTCTCCTGTTGGGCTCTCACCAGTTTAGAATGATGTCATTGTTAAGTGTGATTCTCCTGTTGGGCTCTCACCAGTTTAGAATGATGTCATTGGTAAGTGTGATTCTCCTGTTGGGCTCTCACCAGTTTAGAATGATGTCATTTGATAAGTGTGATTCCCCTGTTGGGCTCTCACCAGTTTAGAATGGTGTCATTGGTAAGTGTGATTCTCCTGTTGGGCTCTCACCAGTTTAGAATGATGTCATTGGTAAGTGTGATTCCCCTGTTGGGCTCTCACCAGTTTAGAATGATGTCATTGGTAAGTGTGATTCTCCTGTTGGGCTCTCACCAGTTTAGAATGATGTCATTGGTAAGTGTGATTCTCCTGTTGGGTTCTCACCAGTTTAGAATGATGTCATTGGTAAGTGTGATTCTCCTGTTGGGCTCTCACCAGTTTAGAATGATGTCATTGATAAGTGTGATTCTCCTGTTGGTCTCTCACCAGTTTAGAATGATGTCATTGGTAAGTGTGATTCTCCTGTTGGGCTCTCACCAGTTTAGAATGATGTCATTTGATAAGTATGATTCTCCTGTTGGGCTCTCACCAGTTTAGAATGATGTCATTTGATAAGTGTGATTCTCCTGTTGGGCTCTCACCAGCTTAGAATGATGTCATTGGTAAGTGTGATTCTCCTGTTGGGCTCTCACCAGTTTAGAATGATGTCATTTGATAAGTGTGATTCTCCTGTTGGGCTCTCACCAGTTTAGAATGATGTCATTGGTAAGTGTGATTCCCCTGTTGGGCTCTCACCAGTTTAGAATGATGTCATTGGTAAGTGTGATTCTCCTGTTGGGCTCTCACCAGTTTAGAATGATGTCATTGGTAAGTGTGATTCTCCTGTTGGGCTCTCACCAGTTTAGAATGATGTCATTGGTAAGTGTGATTCTCCTGTTGGGCTCTCACCAGTTTAGAATGATGTCATTTGATAAGTGTGATTCCCTGTTGAATGATGCTCTCACCAGTTTAGAATGATGTCATTGGTAAGTGTGATTCCCTGTTGGGCTCTCACCAGTTTAGAATGATGTCATTGGTAAGTGTGATTCTCCTGTTGGGCTCACCAGTTTAGAATGATGTCATTGATAAGTGTGATTCCTCTGTTGGGCTCTCACCAGTTTAGAATGATGTCATTGATAAGTGTGATTCTCCTGTTGGGCTCTCACCAGTTTAGAATGATGTCATTGGTAAGTGTGATTCCCCTGTTGGGCTCTCACCAGTTTAGAATGATGTCATTGGTAAGTGTGATTCCCCTGTTGGGCTCTCACCAGTTTAGAATGATGTCATTGGTAAGTGTGATTCTCCTGTTGGGCTCTCACTAGTTTAGAATGATGTCATTGATAAGTGTGATTCCCCTGTTGGGCTCTCACCAGTTTAGAATGATGTCATTGGTAAGTGTGATTCCCCTGTTGGGCTCTCACTAGTTTAGAATGATGTCATTGGTAAGTGTGATTCCCCTGTTGGGCTCTCACCAGTTTAGAATGATGTCATTGGTAAGTGTGATTCTCCTGTTGGGCTCTCACTAGTTTAGAATGATGTCATTGATAAGTGTGATTCCCCTGTTGGGCTCTCACCAGTTTAGAATGATGTCATTGATAAGTGTGATTCTCCTGTTGGGCTCTCACCAGTTTAGAATGATGTCATTGGTAAGTGTGATTCTCCTGTTGGGCTCTCACCAGTTTAGAATGATGTCATTTGATAAGTGTGATTCTCCTGTTGGGCTCTCACCAGTTTAGAATGATGTCATTGGTAAGTGTGATTCCCCTGTTGGGCTCTCACCAGGTTAGAATGATGTCATTGGTAAGTGTGATTCTCCTGTTGGGCTCTCACCAGTTTAGAATGATGTCATTTGATAAGTGTGATTCTCCTGTTGGGCTCTCACCAGTTTAGAATGATGTCATTTGATAAGTGTGATTCCCCTGTTGGGCTCTCACCAGTTTAGAATGATGTCATTGGTAAGTGTGATTCCCCTGTTGGGCTCTCACCAGTTTAGAATGATGTCATTGGTAAGTGTGATTCTCCTGTTGGGCTCCACCAGTTTAGAATGATGTCATTGATAAGTGTGATTCCCTGTTGGGCTCTCACCAGTTTAGAATGATGTCATTGGTAAGTGTGATTCTCCTGTTGGGCTCTCACCAGTTTAGAATGATGTCATTGGTAAGTGTGATTCCCCTGTTGGGCTCTCACCAGTTTAGAATGATGTCATTGGTAAGTGTGATTCTCCTGTTGGGCTCTCACCAGTTTAAAATGATGTCATTGGTAAGTGTGATTCTCCTGTTGGGCTCTCACTAGTTTAGAATGATGTCATTGATAAGTGTGATTCCCCTGTTGGGCTCTCACCAGTTTAGAATGATGTCATTGGTAAGTGTGATTCCCCTGTTGGGCTCTCACTAGTTTAGAATGATGTCATTGGTAAGTGTGATTCCCCTGTTGGGCTCTCACCAGTTTAGAATGATGTCATTGATAAGTGTGATTCTCCTGTTGGGCTCTCACCAGTTTAGAATGATGTCATTGGTAAGTGTGATTCCCCTGTTGGGCTCTCACTAGTTTAGAATGATGTCATTGGTAAGTGTGATTCCCCTGTTGGGCTCTCACCAGTTTAGAATGATGTCATTGGTAAGTGTGATTCTCCTGTTGGGCTCTCACTAGTTTAGAATGATGTCATTGATAAGTGTGATTCTCCTGTTGGGCTCTCACCAGTTTAGAATGATGTCATTTGATAAGTGTGATTCTCCTGTTGGGCTCTCACCAGTTTAGAATGATGTCATTGGTAAGTGTGATTCTCCTGTTGGGCTCTCACCAGTTTAGAATGATGTCATTGATAAGTGTGATTCTCCTGTTGGGCTCTCACCAGTTTAGAATGATGTCATTGGTAAGTGTGATTCCCCTGTTGGGCTCTCACCAGTTTAGAATGATGTCATTGGTAAGTGTGATTCCCCTGTTGGGCTCTCACCAGTTTAGAATGATGTCATTGGTAAGTGTGATTCTCCTGTTGGGCTCCCACCAGTTTAGAATGATGTCATTGATAAGTGTGATTCCCCTGTTGGGCTCTCACCAGTTTAGAATGATGTCATTGATAAGTGTGATTCTCCTGTTGGGCTCTCACCAGTTTAGAATGATGTCATTGGTAAGTGTGATTCCCCTGTTGGGCTCTCACCAGTTTAGAATGATGTCATTGGTAAGTGTGATTCTCCTGTTGGGCTCTCACCAGTTTAAAATGATGTCATTGGTAAGTGTGATTCTCCTGTTGGGCTCTCACTAGTTTAGAATGATGTCATTGATAAGTGTGATTCCCCTGTTGGGCTCTCACTAGTTTAGAATGATGTCATTGGTAAGTGTGATTCCCCTGTTGGGCTCTCACCAGTTTAGAATGATGTCATTGGTAAGTGTGATTCTCCTGTTGGGCTCTCACTAGTTTAGAATGATGTCATTGATAAGTGTGATTCTCCTGTTGGGCTCTCACCAGTTTAGAATGATGTCATTTGATAAGTGTGATTCTCCTGTTGGGCTCTCACCAGTTTAGAATGATGTCATTGGTAAGTGTGATTCTCCTGTTGGGCTCTCACCAGTTTAGAATGATGTCATTGATAAGTGTGATTCTCCTGTTGGGCTCTCACCAGTTTAGAATGATGTCATTGGTAAGTGTGATTCCCCTGTTGGGCTCTCACCAGTTTAGAATGATGTCATTGGTAAGTGTGATTCCCCTGTTGGGCTCTCACCAGTTTAGAATGATGTCATTGGTAAGTGTGATTCTCCTGTCATTGGTAAGTGTGATTCTCCTGTTGGGCTCCCACCAGTTTAGAATGATGTCATTGATAAGTGTGATTCCCTGTTGGGCTCTCACCAGTTTAGAATGATGTCATTGATAAGTGTGATTCTCCTGTTGGGCTCTCACCAGTTTAGAATGATGTCATTGGTAAGTGTGATTCCCTGTTGGGCTCTCACCAGTTTAGAATGATGTCATTGGTAAGTGTGATTCTCCTGTTGGGCTCTCACCAGTTTAAAATGATGTCATTGGTAAGTGTGATTCTCCTGTTGGGCTCTCACTAGTTTAGAATGATGTCATTGATAAGTGTGATTCCCCTGTTGGGCTCTCACCAGTTTAGAATCATGTCATTGGTAAGTGTGATTCCCTGTTGGGCTCTCACTAGTTTAGAATGATGTCATTGGTAAGTGTGATTCCCTGTTGGGCTCTCACCAGTTTAGAATGATGTCATTGGTAAGTGTGATTCTCCTGTTGGGCTCTCACTAGTTTAGAATGATGTCATTGATAAGTGTGATTCCCCTGTTGGGCTCTCACCAGTTTAGAATGATGTCATTGATAAGTGTGATTCTCCTGTTGGGCTCTCACCAGTTTAGAATGATGTCATTGGTAAGTGTGATTCTCCTGTTGGGCTCTCACCAGTTTAGAATGATGTCATTTGATAAGTGTGATTCTCCTGTTGGGCTCTCACCAGTTTAGAATGATGTCATTGGTAAGTGTGATTCCCCTGTTGGGCTCTCACCAGTTTAGAATGATGTCATTGGTAAGTGTGATTCTCCTGTTGGGCTCTCACCAGTTTAGAATGATGTCATTTGATAAGTGTGATTCTCCTGTTGGGCTCTCACCAGTTTAGAATGATGTCATTTGATAAGTGTGATTCCCCTGTTGGGCTCTCACCAGTTTAGAATGATGTCATTGGTAAGTGTGATTCCCCTGTTGGGCTCTCACCAGTTTAGAATGATGTCATTGGTAAGTGTGATTCTCCTGTTGGGCTCCCACCAGTTTAGAATGATGTCATTGATAAGTGTGATTCCCCTGTTGGGCTCTCACCAGTTTAGAATGATGTCATTGATAAGTGTGATTCTCCTGTTGGGCTCTCACCAGTTTAGAATGATGTCATTGGTAAGTGTGATTCCCCTGTTGGGCTCTCACCAGTTTAGAATGATGTCATTGGTAAGTGTGATTCTCCTGTTGGGCTCTCACCAGTTTAAAATGATGTCATTGGTAAGTGTGATTCTCCTGTTGGGCTCTCACTAGTTTAGAATGATGTCATTGATAAGTGTGATTCCCCTGTTGGGCTCTCACCAGTTTAGAATGATGTCATTGGTAAGTGTGATTCCCCTGTTGGGCTCTCACTAGTTTAGAATGATGTCATTGGTAAGTGTGATTCCCCTGTTGGGCTCTCACCAGTTTAGAATGATGTCATTGGTAAGTGTGATTCTCCTGTTGGGCTCTCACTAGTTTAGAATGATGTCATTGATAAGTGTGATTCCCCTGTTGGGCTCTCACCAGTTTAGAATGATGTCATTGATAAGTGTGATTCTCCTGTTGGGCTCTCACCAGTTTAGAATGATGTCATTGGTAAGTGTGATTCCCCTGTTGGGCTCTCACCAGTTTAGAATGATGTCATTGGTAAGTGTGCTTCTCCTGTTGGGCTCTCACCAGTTTAGAATGATGTCATTGATAAGTGTGATTCTCCTGTTGGGCTCTCACCAGTTTAGAATGATGTCATTGGTAAGTGTGATTCCCCTGTTGGGCTCTCACCAGTTTAGAATGATGTCATTGGTAAGTGTGATTCTCCTGTTGGGCTCTCACCAGTTTAGAATGATGTCATTGGTAAGTGTGATTCTCGTGTTGGGCTCTCACCAGTTTAGAATGATGTCATTGGTAAGTGTGATTCTCCTGTTGGGCTCTCACCAGTTTAGAATGATGTCATTGGTAAGTGTGATTCCCCTGTTGGGCTCTCACCAGTTTAGAATGATGTCATTGGTAAGTGTGATTCTCCTGTTGGGCTCTCACCAGTTTAGAATGATGTCATTGGTAAGTGTGATTCTCCTGTTGGGCTCTCACCAGTTTAGAATGATGTCATTGGTAAGTGTGATTCTCCTGTTGGGCTCTCACCAGTTTAGAATGATGTCATTGGTAAGTGTGATTCTCCAGCAAGGCTCTTACTCATTTAGGTGATGTCCATTTGGTATTTGTTATGTTCTTACTGGGCTCTCACCAATTTAGTGTGGTGCTCCAGCAAGGCTTGCACCAATTTAAGCGCTGGCTATTCAGTATGTGTTATTCTCTGGTGGGAGAATAGCTAGGATTTTTCCTTTGAAATGAATGGAGGGAAAGAGAGAGGGTGGATGACTTTCAGCAGGGAAGATGATCTCATGCAGCTCTTAATAGCATGCTGTGACCAAGGTATTATTGGAATATCTCTGGTGGAAGGGGGGGGACCTGTGTGTGTGTATATCTGTGTGTGTGCGCATGTGTGCGTGTGTGGGAGCGTGTGTGTATGGGAGAGTGCTGTGGAAATGTGTGTCTGTGAAACATGCATGAAAGTGTAAGCGTGTGTGTGTGTGTGTGTGTGTGTGTGTGTGTGTGTGTGTGTGTGTGTGTGTGTGTGTGTGTGTGTGTGTGTGTGTGTGTGTGTGTGTGTGTGTGTGTGTGTGTGTGTGTGTGTGTGTGTGTGTGTGTGTGTGTGCCCGTGGTGAACCTCTAGTGGGAAGAGGGGTCAACCGTGTCATGTGCCCTGCCATTGCCCTTCCCAGGTTCATGATCATGGATATGGAATATGTGGCTGTATAAGCAGGGGAAGACAGCACTCCAAATAGAAATGGTTTGAAAACACCTGAATAGACCAATGTATCTCGTAGGGGTTGTTTGGGGAAAATAGACAGACGTGGAAATAGACAGAGGGTAATGTAGGGGAAAATATATATTCATGGAAAACCATTTTCAATTTGCTGGTCGGAAAGTGGTAAATTCACTTTTACAGGGTTTCATATTTGGTTCGCATCTAACGTCAAACTAAAAGCGGATTTCCTGACTTGCTTTAGGTCTAGGCCAGGCTATTGTAAAATCATTTTGTGACTACGACTGATGTAAAAAGGGCTTCTTAAATGAATCTGTTTGATTAATTGATTGACTTCTTCTCTGATTTAAGCCATGCAACAAACTCAGCACTCGGGATAGGACAGCATACCCCGTTCGTCAACCTGGAGAGGGAAAGCTGTGCCCCAACACCACAGAGACCGAGCCCTGCAGCCTCAACAGCAACTGCTATCACTACTCCTATAACATCACCGGTAAGGCAAATGTCAGCCTGGATTACTGCATGCGATGGATGGTACCAGAGAAATATATGGCTCTGGATGGTAAATACAGTATGTGATCTTACATCAAGTATATTTAGACCGCATGGCATTTGATATGAATTAAGTGCACTCCAGAGGAAAAGGGGTTGGGAGGTAGGAGGTCTCCTTTTTCACCTCACGTTTCTTATGCTATTTTGTTTTTTATGCAGATTGGAGCACCTGTCAGCTGAGTGAGAGAGCTGTGTGTGGTAGTGGCATGAAGACACGCATGCTGGACTGTGTACGAAGCGACGGCAAGTCTGTCGACCTCAAGTTCTGTGAAGAGGTCTGTGTTCTTCTCTTTCCATTCCAAAGCTCATTGGTGATTAATGAGAGCGATTCTTCTGTCGTCGGAGTCCAGACAGGTTGCTGTTGATGTGTTGCCTGGGCGACTTGGAAACAGCGAAGAAGAAGAATCTCTCATTCTCCACAAATGGCCAAATAAAGTACTTTTCTTTTTGTTTCCTTGTCTCTTTCAGCTGGGGCTGGACAGGAAGTGGCAGATGAACGCTTCCTGTGTTGTGGAGTGTCCCATCAACTGCCAACTATCTGATTGGTCACCCTGGTCCGAGTGCACACAAACCTGTGGACTAGCAGGTACGTCACCATCTCCTTAACCCACTCTTTGTGACAAAAATATGATTCAGTGTTAAAATGCTGGGAATGCGTTCAAGGCTAATCACATCAAATTCTGAAGGTATAGCCATAAATCAAAGAAATAACAGAGAACTGATTAAGTGGTCCATTCACCTGTCTATTTCACCTATCAATTTTATATCGATCCATGGATAGTGGGTAGTCTGTGACTAGAAGTCATTTGACTAATTATCCATCCATCCATATAAACTAGGTGGTTCGAGCCCTGAATGCTGATTGGCTGAACACCATGGTATATCAGACCATATACCAAGGGTATGACAAAGCATTTTTTTGACTGCACTAATTACATTGGTGACCAGTTTATAATAGCAATAAGACACCTCAGAGTTTTGATGTTGGAAGTTTACATACACTTAGGTTGGAGACATTAAAACTCATTTTTCAACCACTCCACACATTTCTTGTTAACAAACTATAGTTTTGGCAAGTCAGTTAGGACATCTACTTTGTACATGACACAAGTCATTTTTACAAAAATTGTTTAGAGACAGATAATTCACTGTATCACAATTCCAGTGGGTCAGAAGTTTACATACACTAAGTTGACTGTGCTTTTAAAACATCTTGGAAAATTCCAGAAAATGATGTCATGGCTTTAGAAGCTTCTGATAGGCTAATTGACATAATTTGAGTCAATTGGAGGTGTACCTGTGGATGTATTTCAAGACCTACCTTTAAACTCAGCACCTCTTTGCTTGACCTTATGGGAAAATTAAAAGAAATCAGTCAAGACCTCAGGAAAAAAAATGTAGAGCTCCACAAGTCTGGTTCATCCTTAGGAGCAAATTCCAAACGCATGAAGGTACCACATGCATCTGTACAAACAATAGTACACAAGTATAAACACCATGGGACCATGCAGCTGTCATACCACTCAGGAAGGAGACACGTTCTGTCTCCTAGGGATAAACGTACTTTGGTGCGAAAAGTGCAAATCACGGTTTGCAACTGCACATGGGGACAAAGATCGTACTTTTGGAGAAATGTCCTCTGGTCTGATGAAACAAAAATAGAACTGTTTGGCCATAATGACCATTGTTATGTTTGGAGGAAAAAGGGGGAGGCTTGCAAGCAGAAGAACACCATCCCAACCGTGAAGCACGGGGGTGGCAGCATCATGTTGTGTGGGTGCTTTGCTGCAGGAGGGACTGATGCACTTCACAAAATAGATGGCATCATGAGGCAGGATAATTATGTGGATATATTGAAGTAACATCTCAGTCAGGAAGTTAAAGCTTGGTCGCAAATGGGTCTTCCAAATGGACAATGACCCCAAACATGCTTCCAAAGTTGTGGCAAAATGGCTTAAGGACAACAAAGTCAAAGTATTGGAGTGGCCATCACAAAGCCCTGACCTCAATCCCATAGAAAATGTGTGGGCAGAACTGAAAAAGCGTGTGCTAGCAAGGAGGCCTACTAACCTGACTCAGTTACGCCAACTCTGCCAGGAGGAATGGGGCAAAATTCACCCAACTTATTGTGGGAAGATTGTGGATGGCTACCCGAAACGTGTGACCCAAGTTAAACAATTTAAAGGCAATGCTACCAAATACTAATTGAGTGTCTGTAAACTTCTGACCCACTGGGAATGTGATGAAAGAAATAAAAGCTGAAATAAATCATTCTCTCTACTATTATTCTGACATTTCACATTCTTAAAATAAAGTGGTGATCCTAACTGACCTAAAACAGAGAGGATTAAATGTCAGGAATTTTGAAAATCTGAGTTTAAATGTAGTTGGCTAAGGTTTATGTAAACTTCTGACTTCAACTGTATTTGGCCAATATACCACGGCTAAGGGCTGTATCCAGAACTCTGAGTTGCATCAAGCGTAATAAGCCATGGTATATTGGCCATATACCACACCTCCTCTGGCCTTATTGCTTAATCATAGCACTGTATATCGTAGTATAGGGTGTGGATTTGCAGGAATGGTGGGTAGTCTGTGAGTCATTCCTTATTACTCATAGCGCTGCAGGTTCACAATGCTACTGATCAACAGCACACACAGCTTTGAAACAGCCACTCCTCTGAGGTAATGGCTGAAACGAGAAGCATTTTATGATGTGAGAGAGAAACAATTGTGAGCCTTAAACCAACTGAGAGTAATGGGGGGAGGGGAGGAAAAAGGGAGGCATGATGATGTCCTCATGTGTAATCCTACAGGATCAGAGGATTGATTGGCGGTCCATTAAGCCTCTGTGTTCTGGGCCTGAGGGACCACTCTGCCACTCCAGGAGTCCTTCAGAGCACTGGCCAGTGTCATAGTTGGCCAGGGAGCAAATCCAGGCTGAGATATGAAACCAATACAGGCTCTAGCTATTGTGGTTGCCATTAATCTGTCCCCAGGCAACGTGAGGATTTGTCACAGGATAGAGTAGCAGCAGGTAAACCACAGGAAGAGGAGAGGAAGAGAACAGCTTCTCACACTCACTACTTTTCTTCCTGGAGTTGATTGTTCATCTAATTGTCGGATGGCAGGACACAATTACGTTGAGTAGCTAATATCTGTTCCTGAGCCAGGTAATTTAGTTTTTTTCTAAATTAAATGGAGACACCTAGAAGCACCAATGTATCATGTCAATCAGTGCGATGTAAACACAAACACAGGCACTCGGCGCGCGCACACGCAAACACACACACCTGACCTGGGTTAAAATACAATTTTGGTCATTTCAATTACTTTCAAAGACATTTAGATATGTTATATTATTCAATGGAAGGTATTTGGAAATTTACTTGGAAATCATTTGACAATACTTTCAAATAATTCCAATAGAGGTAGTTGATTGTGGCCAAATATTTTTGAAAATACTAAAAGAAAAATAAGTATTTCATAATAAATACTCCAATGTATTTGAACCCAGGTCTTACACACACACACACACACACACACACACACACACACACACACACACACACACACACACACACACACACACACACACACACACACACACACACACACACACACACACACACACACACACACACACACACACACACACACACACACACACACACACACACACACACACACACACACACACACACACACACACTAGTTTCCTGGGAAATATCAGACCTGTGTGCAGAGATAATGTGTCTTCCTTGGCAAAACACTGATAGCGACAGCTGGCACTAGCTTCCCCCTTGACCAGCGGCCCACCCAGTCACACACTGCTCCTCATCCCAAAACTCACCGCTACTATGGACAACCTGTTGAGTGAGTAGGTGAGTAGAGAGACAGGACCGGAGAGCATAGAATCAGAATCCCATTGGAGAATAATAGTTACCTATGGTGTACACAATAGTGAACCTCCCCTTGAGTGAACCACCTTCAAAAAAAGCAGAGGAGAGAATCTCAGGAAAACCCTGACTGCTGATTAAAAATAGCTTTGAAGGAAGGAGAGAACCTCTATGGGGACAGCACATCCCCTCTCCATGGGGACAGCACATCCTCTCTCTATGGGGACAGCACACCCCCTCTCTATGGGGACACGCATCGTGGCATGCATCACGGTGTGTTCACTAGAAGATGAATTGGCAGCTGTGTAAGACTAGAGACTAGCTGCAGGCTACACCAAGCCTGGGGGACTCCATTCTAATTGTGTTCAACATTAAGGAGAAGTATAGGCCTCCGAGGTCCTGTGCGTGTGCAGTCAGCTTTAGAGAAAATAACACTGACACATGGAGATATCAATTACTTCTACAGCGAACAAATGAGAAGGAAAGTGGCAAATGTATATTAAGGAGAGGGAACTTTATTTGATGTAGCATCAACTGAATTTGACTGGTCAACCCTCTGACCCTGGTTCCTCTATAGTGGAGCTAGGAGTATGGTAGAGGTCTGGTCATCCCTCTGAGTCTGGTTCCCCTCGAGTGGAGATAGGAGTATGGTAGAGGTCTGGTCATCCCTCTGAGTCTGGTTCCTCTCGAGTGGAGATAGGAGTATGGTAGAGGTCTGGTCAGCCATCTGAGCCTGGTTCCTCTGTAGTGGAGGTAGGAGTATGGTAGAGGACTGGTCAACCCTCTGACCATGGTTCATCTCTAGTGGAGCTAGGAGTATAGTAGAGGACTGGTCAACCCTCTGAGTCTGGTTCCTCTCTAGTGGAGGTAGGAGTATGGTAGAGGACTGGTCAGCACTCTGAGCCTGGTTCCTCTCTAGTGGAGGTAGGAGTATAGTAGAGGACTGGTCAACCCTCTGAGCCTGGTTCCTCTCTAGTGGAGGTAGGAGTATAGTGGAGGACTGGTGAGCCCTCTGAGCCTTGTTCCTCTCTAGTGGAGGTAGGAGTATAGTAGAGGACTGGTCAGCCCTCTGAACCTGGTTCCTCTCTAGTGGAGGTAGGAGTATAGTAGAGGACTGGTCAACCCTCTGAGCCTGGTTCCTCTCTAGTGGAGGTAGGAGTATAGTGGAGGACTGGTCAACCCCCTGAGCCTGGTTCCTCTCTAGTGGAGGTAGGAGTATAGTAGAGGACTGGTCAACCCTCTGAGCCTGGTTCCTCTCTAGTGGAGGTAGGAGTATAGTAGAGGACTGGTCAACCCTCTGAGCCTTGTTCCTCTCTAGTGGAGGTAGGAGTATGGTAGAAGTCTGGTCAGCCCTCTGAACCTGGTTCCTCTGTTGCTTTCTTCCAAGGTTCCTTTTTTCTGTGGAGTTTTTCCTGACCACTGTGATTAATCTTTTTAATCCTTGGCTCTTTGGGGTTTTCGGCTGTTTATCTGTAAAGCACTTTGTTGCATCTGCTGACGTAAAGAGGGCTTTATGAAATTAAATTACATTTGATGAAATGATTTGAGTTAGGAGGGGAGTCATTGTGACTGTGAAGGAAATACTGTGCAAGGGACATATGGCCTTTAAGAGTTAAGTACCCGGTTAGAATTAATGGTCCTGTAGGCAAACACTGTGGATTGATGGTCCTAGGCCAGGTTTGTGGATGGATGAGACAATTATCTTTTTTGTTATTCAATTTTCATAGTGCTCATAGTTTACAGGACCTAGTTTCTTTTCTGTGGTGGTTTTTGAAGTGGTATGAATTACTGAACGTGAATGTATTGTGTCATTTTGGGATCGCTACCTTTTAAGTATGCAGTAGGCAGAAATACAAAACCCCATACGTTTTCCATGCTAATTGAGTTACACCATGTCTATCCCCCGGGCCCCTCACTTAACATGCAAGGTGCATTTTTAGGAGAAGGAGCAATCTTTCCTGTCCCCCCTTACCCCTTCCCCTGACATTACACAGTCTCTTCAATTCCATTTTTAAGCAACAGAAGAGTATGAATATTCAGAATGACTACGGGCGTCGGAATTACTTTCGAAAATGCACCACAAGATTAAATCATTTGAATAGGGACTTGCAGAACATGAGAGGGAGAGAGGGAGAGAGAGAGCGAGAGTTATTAAGTTACATGAGATAATGGTGTAATGTGATAGTGATCTTTTACAGTGAAGCCCTTAAAAAGAGCCTCAGATCATTGTGATGGAACTGGATATGAGTCCTATACATGATAGAGTATTTCTGGGGGTGTCTATGATTTTGTTACCACAAGACCCTATCCTCTACTTAAAGATCTTAAAAGACTCCCAATCTGTAATGACGTTACAAGACTGTATTCAGTCATGAATGGTTGGGGACCACATTTTTGAGATATGTTTTCATATTTTGAGAATATATATATATATATATATATTCTAGCACAATAAGAATGCTTGCTTATTTGAAATGGAGTGGATTGTATTTCTGTTTCAGCCACTATACATCGTTTTGTTGACTATCCCCAAAAAACAAATACCTAATTCCATTTTGACAGGGCCTTGGACACTCAGAAGTATGAGATATCTAAAATGACTAACGGCATATCCGTAAATTCACTCTGGCTTTCTACTCCAATTTCAAAGCTCTCTGGTCTGAGTGTGCCAGAGTGCAGAATAACTGATGAATTTACAAATGCGCAACACCCGTTGAATATGGACGGTGTCATTAAACATTGGCAAAATTGTGTAATTAAATTGTTTCCAGCAGCACTAATGCTCTAGACAGCATGAAAACAGCCTAACCAGCTCTGCTAGGGCGAATAAAATGGTCAGAGTGAGGTGTTCTCTCATTTGTTTCTGGAAGTTGCTAGCAAGCTAGCCAAAGTTAGCCAGTTAGCTTGGGTGCTTGACAGCTGTTGTGAGGTCAGAGCACAGATCAACCCTACTCCAGTGTGCGCTCCGAACACTCCGAGAGCAAAACAATCTGTCAATGCTCGCAATTTACGAACAAACCCAAAGTGCACTTTGAACAACAGGAGGCAACTTATAAATGCACACTTTGTGGGGAAAGATCCATCATTAACACTTTCCTCTCTTCTCTTCAGGAAAGCTGTGGCGCAGGAGAACCGTGCTCCAGGTGCCCCAGGGTGATGGGCGATCCTGCCCCCCTCAGAGGGAACAGTGGAAGCCTTGCCCTGTCAGACCCTGCTACCAATGGAGATACAGCTCCTGGTCCGAATGCAAGTCTGAGGTGAGGTGTCTCTCTCTCTCTCTCTCTCTCTCTCTCTCTCTCTCTCTCTCTCTCTCTCTCTCTCTCTCTCTCTCTCTCTCTCTCTCTCTCTCTCTTTCTCTCTCTTTCTCTCTCTTTCTCTCTCTTTCTCTCTCTTTCTCTCTCTTTCTCTCTCTTTCTGTTTTATGGTCAGAGTGCAAGTCAGAGGTAAGACCATTCAAAACCATTCAAGACCATTTCATCGTCATCCACAGATTCCCCTTTCTGTTATCCATTATTTTTCTTCAGCAATAACGAAAAATGACATGTTCACCCAATATAAGATAATATGTTCACCCCATACCCAATATAAAATAATATGTTCACCCCAATATAACAATAATATGTTCACCCCATACCCAATATAACAATAATATGTTCACCCCAATATAACAATAATATGTTCCCCCCAATATAACAATAATATGTTCACCCCATACCCAATATAACAATAATATGTTCACCCCAATATAAAAATAATATGTTCACCCCAATATAACAATAATATGTTCACCCCATACCCAATATAACAATAATATGTTCACCCCAATATAACAATAATATGTTCACCCCAATATAACAATAATATGTTCACCCCAATATAACAATAATATGTTCACCCCATACCCAATATAACAATAATATGTTCACCCCATACCCAATATAACAATAATATGTTCACCCCAATATAACAATAATATGTTCACCCCATACCCAATATAACAATAATATGTTCACCCCATACCCAATATAACAATAATATGTTCACCCCATACCCAATATAACAATAATATGTTCACCCCAATATAACAATAATATGTTCACCCCATACCCAATATAACAATAATATGTTCACCCCATACCCAATATAACAATAATATGTTCACCCCATACCCAATATAACAATAATATGTTCACCTCATACCCAATATAACAATAATATGTTCACCCCATACCCAATATAACAATAATATGTTCACCCCATACCCAATATAACAATAATATGTTCACCCCATACCCAATATAACAATAATATGTTCACCCCATACCCAATATAACAATAATATGTTCACCCCATACCCAATATAACAATAATATGTTCACCCCATACCCAATATAACAATAATATGTTCACCCCATACCCAATATAACAATAATATGTTCACCCCATACCCAATATAACAATAATATGTTCACCCCATACCCAATATAACAATAATATGTTCACCCCATACCCAATATAAAATAATATGTTCACCCCATACCCAATATAACAATAATATGTTCACCCCATACCCAATATAACAATAATATGTTCACCCCATACCCAATATAACAATAATATGTTCACCCCATACCCAATATAACAATAATATGTTCACCCCATACCCAATATAACAATAATATGTTCACCCCATACCCAATATAAAATAATATGTTCACCCCATACCCAATATAACAATAATATGTTCACCCCATACCCAATATAACAATAATATGTTCACCCCATACCCAATATAACAATAATATGTTCACCCCATACCCAATATAACAATAATATGTTCACCCCATACCCAATATAACAATAATATGTTCACCCCATACCCAATATAACAATAATATGTTCACCCCATACCCAATATAACAATAATATGTTCACCCCATACCCAATATAACAATAATATGTTCACCCCATACCCAATATAACAATAATATGTTCACCCCAATATAACAATAATATGTTCACCCCATACCCAATATAACAATAATATGTTCACCCCATACCCAATATAACAATAATATATTTCATACCCAATATAACAATAATATGTTCACCCCATACCCAATATAACAATAATATGTTCACCCCATACCCAATATAACAATAATATGTTCACCCCATACCCAATATAACAATAATATGTTCACCCCATACCCAATATAACAATAATATGTTCACCCCATACCCAATATAACAATAATATGTTCACCCAATATAACAATACCCAATATAACAATAATATGTTCACCCCAATATAACAATAATATGTTCACCCCAATATAACAATAATATGTTCACCCCATACCCAATATAACAATAATATGTTCACCCCATACCCAATATAACAATAATATGTTCACCTCATACCCAATATAACAATAATATGTTCACCCCATACCCAATATAACAATAATATGTTCACCCCATACCCAATATAACAATAATATGTTCACCCCAATATAACAATAATATGTTCACCCCAAATATAACAATAATATGTTCACCCCATACCCAATATAACAATAATATGTTCACCCCATATATAACAATAATATGTTCACCTCATACCCAATATAACAATAATATGTTCACCCCATACCCAATATAACAATAATATGTTCACCCCATACCCAATATAACAATAATATGTTCACCCCATACCCAATATAACAATAATATGTTCACCCCATACCCAATATAACAATAATATGTTCACCCCATACCCAATATAACAATAATATGTTCACCCCATACCCAATATAACAATAATATGTTCACCCCATACCCAATATAACAATAATATGTTCACCCCATACCCAATATAACAATAATATGTTCACCCCATACCCAATATAACAATAATATGTTCACCCCATACCCAATATAACAATAATATGTTCACCACCATACCCAATATAACAATAATATGTTCACCCCATACCCAATATAACAATAATATGTTCACCCCATACCCAATATAACAATAATATGTTCACCCAATATAACAATAATATGTTCACCTCATACCCAATATAACAATAATATGTTCACCCCATACCCAATATAACAATAATATGTTCACCCCATACCCAATATAACAATAATATGTTCACCCCCCAATATAACAATAATATGTTCACCCCATACCCAATATAACAATAATATGTTCACCCCAATATAACAATAATATGTTCACCCCAATATAACAATAATATGTTCACCCCATACCCAATATAACAATAATATGTTCACCCCATACCCAATATAACAATAATATGTTTACCCCATACCCAATATAACAATAATATGTTCACCCCATACCCAATATAACAATAATATGTTCCAATATAACAATAATATGTTCACCCCAATATAACAATAATATGTTCACCCCATACCCAATATAAAATAATATGTTCACCCCAATAGAACAATAATATGTTCACCCCATACCCAATATAACAATAATATGTTCACCCAATACCCAATATAACAATAATATGTTCACCCCATACCCAATATAACAATAATATGTTCACCTCATACCCAATATAACAATAATATGTTCACCCCATACCCAATATAACAATAATATGTTCACCCCAATATAACAATAATATGTTCACCCCAATATAACAATAATATGTTCACCCCATACCCAATATAACAATAATATGTTCACCCCAATATAACAATAATATGTTCACCCCAATATAACAATAATATGTTCACCCCATACCCAATATAACAATAATATGTTCACCCCATACCCAATATAACAATAATATGTTCACCCCATACCCAATATAACAATAATATGTTCACCCCATACCCAATATAACAATAATATGTTCACCCCATACCCAATATAACAATAATATGTTCACCTCATACCCAATATAACAATAATATGTTCACCCCATACCCAATATAACAATAATATGTTCACCCCATACCCAATATAACAATAATATGTTCACCCCATACCCAATATAAAATAATATGTTCACCCCATACCCAATATAAAATAATATGTTCACCCCATACCCAATATAAAATAATATGTTCACCCCATACCCAATATAACAATAATATGTTCACCCCATACCCAATATAACAATAATATGTTCACCCCATACCCAATATAACAATAATATGTTCACCCCATACCCAATATAACAATAATATGTTCACCCCATACCCAATATAACAATAATATGTTCACCCCATACCCAATATAACAATAATATGTTCACCCCATACCCAATATAACAATAATATGTTCACCCCATACCCAATATAACAATAATATGTTCACCCCATACCCAATATAACAATAATATGTTCACCCCATACCAATATAACAATAATATGTTCACCCCATACCCAATATAACAATAATATGTTCACCCCATACCCAATATAACAATAATATGTTCACCCCATACCCAATATAACAATAATATGTTCACCCCATACCCAATATAACAATAATATGTTCACCCCATACCCAATATAACAATAATATGTTCACCCCATACCCAATATAACAATAATATGTTCACCCCATACCCAATATAACAATAATATGTTCACCCCCCAATATAACAATAATATGTTCACCCCATACCCAATATAACAATAATATGTTCACCCCATACCCAATATAACAATAATATATGTTCACCTCATACCCAATATAACAATAATATGTTCACCCCATACCCAATATAACAATAATATGTTCACCCCATACCCAATATAACAATAATATGTTCACCCCATACCCAATATAACAATAATATGTTCACCCCATACCCAATATAACAATAATATGTTCACCCCAATATAACAAAAATATGTTCACCCCATACCAATATAAAATAATATGTTCACCCCATACCCAATATAACAATAATATGTTCACCCATACCCAATATAACAAAAATATGTTCACCCCAATATAAAATAATATGTTCACCCCATACCCAATATAACAATAATATGTTCACCCCAATATAACAAAAATATGTTCACCCCAATATAAAATAATATGTTCACCCCATACCCAATATAACAATAATATGTTCACCCCATACCCAATATAACAATAATATGTTCACCCCATACCCAATATAACAATAATATGTTCACCCCATACCCAATATAACAATAATATGTTCACCCCATACCCAATATAACAATAATATGTTCACCCCATACCCAATATAACAATAATATGTTCACCCCATACCCAATATAACAATAATATGTTCACCCCATACCCAATATAACAATAATATGTTCACCCCATACCCAATATAACAATAATATGTTCACCCCACCCCATACCCAATATAACAATAATATGTTCACCTCATACCCAATATAACAATAATATGTTCACCTCATACCCAATATAACAATAATATGTTCACCTACCCAATATAACATACCCAATATAACAATAATATGTTCACCCCATACCCAATATAAAATAATATGTTCACCCCATACCCAATATAACAATAATATGTTCACCCCATACCCAATATAACAATAATATGTTCACCCCAATATAACAAAATATGTTCACCCCATACCCAATATAAAATAATATGTTCACCCCATACCCAATATAACAATAATATGTTCACCCCATACCCAATATAACAATAATATGTTCACCCCATACCCAATATAACAATAATATGTTCACCCCATACCCAATATAACAATAATATGTTCACCCCATACCCAATATAACAATAATATGTTCACCCCATACCCAATATAACAATAATATGTTCACCCCATACCCAATATAACAATAATATGTTCACCCCATACCCAATATAAAATAATATGTTCACCCCATACCCAATATAACAATAATATGTTCACCTCATACCCAATATAACAATAATATGTTCACCTCATACCCAATATAACAATAATATGTTCACCTCATACCCAATATAACAATAATATGTTCACCCCATACCCAATATAACAATAATATGTTCACCCCATACCCAATATAACAATAATATGTTCACCTCATACCCAATATAACAATAATATGTTCACCCCATACCCAATATAACAATAATATGTTCACCCCATACCCAATATAACAATAATAATAATTCACCCCATACCCAATATAACAATAATATGTTCACCCCATACCCAATATAACAATAATATGTTCACCCAATAATATGTTCCCCCAATATAACAATAATATGTTCACCCCAATATAACAATAATATGTTCACCCCATACCCAATATAACAATAATATGTTCACCCCATACCAATAATATGTTCACAATATAACAATAATATGTTCACCCCATATATAACAATAATATGTTCACCCATACCCAATATAACAATAATATGTTCACCCCCCAATATAACAATAATATGTTCACCCCATACCCAATATAACAATAATATGTTCACCCCATACCCAATATAACAATAATATGTTCACCCCAATATAACAATAATATGTTCACCCCATACCCAATATAACAATAATATGTTCACCCCAATATAACAATAATATGTTCACCCCATACCCAATAATATGTTCACACCCCAATATAACAATAATATGTTCACCCCATACCCAATATAACAATAATATGTTCACCCCATACCCAATATAACAATAATATGTTCACCCCATACCCAATATAACAATAATATGTTCACCCCATACCCAATATAACAATAATATGTTCACCCCATACCCAATATAACAATAATATGTTCACCCCAATATAACAATAATATGTTCACCCCATACCCAATATAACAATAATATGTTCACCCCATACCCAATATAACAATAATATGTTCACCCCATACCCAATATAACAATAATATGTTCACCTCATACCCAATATAACAATAATATGTTCACCCCATACCCAATATAACAATAATATGTTCACCCCAATATAACAATAATATGTTCACCCCATACCCAATATAACAATAATATGTTCACCCCAATATAACAATAATATGTTCACCCCATACCCAATATAACAATAATATGTTCACCCCATACCCAATATAACAATAATATGTTCACCCCATACCCAATATAACAATAATATGTTCACCCCATATAACAATAATATGTTCCCAATATAACAATAATATGTTCACCCCATACCCAATATAACAATAATATGTTCACCCCATACCCAATATAACAATAATATGTTCACCCCATACCCAATATAACAATAATATGTTCACCCCATACCCAATATAACAATAATATGTTCACCCCATACCCAATATAACAATAATAATATGTTCACCCCATACCCAATATAACAATAATATGTTCACCTCATACCCAATATAACAATAATATGTTCACCCCATACCCAATATAACAATAATATGTTCACCCCATACCCAATATAACAATAATATGTTCACCCCATACCCAATATAACAATAATATGTTCACCCCATACCCAATATAACAATAATATGTTCACCTCATACCCAATATAACAATAATATGTTCACCCCATACCCAATATAACAATAATATGTTCACCCCATACCCAATATAACAATAATATGTTCACCCCATACCCAATATAACAATAATATGTTCACCCCATACCCAATATAACAATAATATGTTCACCCCATACCCAATATAACAATAATATGTTCACCCCATACCCAATATAACAATAATATGTTCACCCCATACCCAATATAACAATAATATGTTCACCCCATACCCAATATAACAATAATATGTTCACCCCATACCCAATATAACAATAATATGTTCACCCCATACCCAATATAACAATAATATGTTCACCCCATACCCAATATAACAATAATATGTTCATACCCAATATAACAATAATATGTTCCCAATATAACAATAATATGTTCACCCCATACCCAATATAACAATAATATGTTCACCCCATACCCAATATAACAATAATATGTTCACCCCATACCCAATATAACAATAATATGTTCACCCCATACCCAATATAACAATAATATGTTCACCCCATACCCAATATAACAATAATATGTTCACCCCATACCCAATATAACAATAATATGTTCACCCCATACCCAATATAACAATAATATGTTCCCAATATAACAATAATATGTTCACCCCATACCCAATATAACAATAATATGTTCACCCCAATATAACAATAATATGTTCCAATATAACAATAATATGTTCACCCCATACCCAATATAACAATAATATGTTCACCCCATACCCAATATAACAATAATATGTTCACCCCATACCCAATATAACAATAATATGTTCACCCCATACCCAATATAACAATAATATGTTCACCCCATACCCAATATAACAATAATATGTTCACCCCCCAATATAACAATAATATGTTCACCCCATACCCAATATAACAATAATATGTTCACCTCATACCCAATATAACAATAATATGTTCACCATACCCAATATAACAATAATATGTTCACCCCATACCCAATATAACAATAATATGTTCACCCCATACCCAATATAACAATAATATGTTCACCCCATACCCAATATAACAATATAACAATAATATGTTCACCCCATACCCAATATAACAATAATATGTTCACCCCATACCCAATATAACAATAATATGTTCACCCCATACCCAATATAACAATAAATATGTTCAATATAACAATAATATGTTCACCCCATACCCAATATAACAATAATATGTTCACCCCATACCCAATATAACAATAATATGTTCACCCCATACCCAATATAACAATAATATGTTCACCCCATACCCAATATAACAATAATATGTTCACCCCATACCCAATATAACAATAATATGTTCACCCAATATAACAATAATATGTTCACATACCCAATATAACAATAATATGTTCACCCCATACCCAATATAACAATAATATGTTCACCCCATACCCAATATAACAATAATATGTTCACCCCATACCCAATATAACAATAATATGTTCACCCCATACCCAATATAACAATAATATGTTCACCTCATACCCAATATAACAATAATATGTTCACCCCAATAATATGTTCACCCCATACCCAATATAACAATAATATGTTCACCCCATACCCAATATAACAATAATATGTTCACCCCATACCCAATATAACAATAATATGTTCACCCCATACCCAATATAACAATAATATGTTCACCCCATACCCAATATAACAATAATATGTTCACCCCATACCCAATATAACAATAATATGTTCACCCCATACCCAATATAACAATAATATGTTCACCCCATACCCAATATAACAATAATATGTTCACCCCATACCCAATATAACAATAATATGTTCACCCCATACCCAATATAACAATAATATGTTCACCCCATACCCAATATAACAATAATATGTTCACCCCATACCCAATATAACAATAATATGTTCACCCCATACCCAATATAACAATAATATGTTCACCCCATACCCAATATAACAATAATATGTTCACCCCATACCCAATATAACAATAATATGTTCACCCCATACCCAATATAACAATAATATGTTCACCCCATACCCAATATAACAATAATATGTTCACCCCATACCCAATATAACAATAATATGTTCACCCCATACCCAATATAACAATAATATGTTCACCCCATACCCAATATAACAATAATATGTTCACCCCATACCCAATATAACAATAATATGTTCACCCCATACCCAATATAACAATAATATGTTCACCCCATACCCAATAATATGTTCAACCCAATATAACAATAATATGTTCACCCCATACCCAATATAACAATAATATGTTCACCCCATACCCAATATAACAATAATATGTTCACCCCATACCCAATATAACAATAATATGTTCACCCCATACCCAATATAACAATAATATGTTCACCCCATACCCAATATAACAATAATATGTTCACCCCATACCCAATATAACAATAATATGTTCACCCCATACCCAATATAACAATAATATGTTCACCCCATACCCAATATAACAATAATATGTTCACCCCATACCCAATATAACAATAATATGTTCACCCCATACCCAATATAACAATAATATGTTCACCCCATACCCAATATAACAATAATATGTTCACCCCATACCCAATATAACAATAATATGTTCACCCCATACCCAATATAACAATAATATGTTCACCCCATACCCAATATAACAATAATATGTTCACCCCAATATAACAATAATATGTTCACCCCAATATAACCCAATATAACAATAATATGTTCACCCATATATAACAATAATATGTTCACCCCATACCCAATATAACAATAATATGTTCACCCCATACCCAATATAACAATAATATGTTCACCCCATACCCAATATAACAATAATATGTTCACCTCATACCCAATATAACAATAATATGTTCACCCCATACCCAATATAACAATAATATGTTCACCCCATACCCAATATAACAATAATATGTTCACCCCATACCCAATATAACAATAATATGTTCACCCCATACCCAATATAACAATAATATGTTCACCCCATACCCAATATAACAATAATATGTTCACCCCATACCCAATAATATGTTCTTTACCCCACAATATAACAATATATGTTCACCCCATACCCAATATAACAATAATATGTTCACCCCATACCCAATATAACAATAATATGTTCACCCCATACCCAATATAACAATAATATGTTCACCCCATACCCAATATAACAATAATATGTTCACCCCATACCCAATATAACAATAATATGTTCACCCCATACCCAATATAACAATAATATGTTCACCCCATACCCAATATAACAATAATATGTTCACCCCATACCCAATATAACAATAATATGTTCACCCCATACCCAATATAACAATAATATGTTCACCCCATACCCAATATAACAATAATATGTTCACCCCATACCCAATATAACAATAATATGTTCACCCCATACCCAATATAACAATAATATGTTCACCCCATACCCAATATAAAATAATATGTTCACCTCATACCCAATATAACAATAATATGTTCACCCCATACCCAATATAACAATAATATGTTCACCCCATACCCAATATAACAATAATATGTTCACCCCATACCCAATATAACAATAATATGTTCACCCCATACCCAATATAACAATAATATGTTCACCCCCCAATATAACAATAATATGTTCCCCCAAATATAACAATAATATGTTCACCCCATACCCAATATAACAATAATATGTTCACCCCATACCCAATATAACAATAATATGTTCACCCCATACCCAATATAACAATAATATGTTCACCCCATACCCAATATAACAATAATATGTTCACCCCATACCCAATATAACAATAATATGTTCACCCCATACCCAATATAACAATAATATGTTCACCCCATACCCAATATAACAATAATATGTTCACCCCATACCCAATATAACAATAATATGTTCATAACAATAATATGTTCACCCATACCCAATATAACAATAATATGTTCACCCCATATAACAATAATATGTTCCCCAATATAACAATAATATGTTCACCCCATACCCAATATAACAATAATATGTTCACCCCATACCCAATATAACAATAATATGTTCACCCCATACCCAATATAACAATAATATGTTCACCTCATACCCAACATAACAATAATATGTTCACCCCATACCCAATATAACAATAATATGTTCACCCATACCCAATATAACAATAATATGTTCCCCCAATATAACAATAATATGTTCACCCCATACCCAATATAACAATAATATGTTCACCCCATACCCAATATAAAATAATATGTTCACCCCATACCCAATATAACAATAATATGTTCACCCCATACCCAATATAACAATAATATGTTCACCCCCATACCCAATATAACAATAATATGTTCACCCCATACCCAATATAACAATAATATGTTCACCCCAATATAACAATAATATGTTCACCCCATACCCAATATAACAATAATATGTTCAATAATAATATAACAATAATATGTTCACCCCATACCCAATATAACAATAATATGTTCACCCCATACCCAATATAACAATAATATGTTCACCCCATACCCAATATAACAATAATATGTTCACCCCATACCCAATATAACAATAATATGTTCACCCCATACCCAATATAACAATAATATGTTCACCCCATACCCAATATAACAATAATATGTTCACCCCATACCCAATATAACAATAATATGTTCACCCCATACCCAATATAACAATAATATGTTCACCCCATACCCAATATAAAATAATATGTTCACCCCATACCCAATATAACAATAATATGTTCACCCCATACCCAATATAACAATAATATGTTCACCCCATACCCAATATAACAATAATATGTTCACCCCATACCCAATATAACAATAATATGTTCACCCCATACCCAATATAACAATAATATGTTCACCCCATACCCAATATAACAATAATATGTTCACCCCATACCCAATATAACAATAATATGTTCACCCCATACCCAATATAACAATAATATGTTCACCCCATACCCAATATAACAATAATATGTTCACCCCATACCCAATATAACAATAATATGTTCACCCCATACCCAATATAAAATAATATGTTCACCCCAATATAACAATAATATGTTCACCCCATACCCAATATAACAATAATATGTTCACCCCAATATAACAATAATATGTTCACCCCATACCCAATATAACAATAATATGTTCACCCCATACCCAATATAACAATAATATGTTCACCCCATACCCAATATAACAATAATATGTTCACCCCATACCCAATATAACAATAATATGTTCACCCCATACCCAATATAACAATAATATGTTCACCCCATACCCAATATAACAATAATATGTTCACCCCATACCCAATATAACAATAATATGTTCACCCCATACCCAATATAACAATAATATGTTCACCCCATACCCAATATAACAATAATATGTTCACCCCATACCCAATATAACAATAATATGTTCCCCATACCCAATATAACAATAATATGTTCACCTCATACCCAATATAACAATAATATGTTCACCCCATACCCAATATAACAATAATATGTTCACCCCATACCCAATATAACAATAATATGTTCACCCCATACCCAATATAACAATAATATGTTCACCCCATACCCAATATAACAATAATATGTTCACCCCATACCCAATATAACAATAATATGTTCACCCCATACCCAATATAACAATAATATGTTCACCCCATACCCAATATAACAATAATATGTTCACCCCATACCCAATATAACAATAATATGTTCATGTTCACCCAATATAACAATAATATGTTCACCCCATACCCAATATAACAATAATATGTTCACCCCATACCCAATATAACAATAATATGTTCACCCCAATATAACAATAATATGTTCACCCCATACCCAATATAACAATAATATGTTCACCCCATACCCAATATAACAATAATATGTTCACCCCATACCCAATATAACAATAATATGTTCACCCCATACCCAATATAACAATAATATGTTCACCCCAATATAACAATAATATGTTCACCCCATACCCAATATAACAATAATATGTTCACCCCATACCCAATATAACAATAATATGTTCACCCCATACCCAATATAACAATAATATGTTCACCCCATACCCAATATAACAATAATATGTTCACCCCATACCCAATATAACAATAATATGTTCACCCCATACCCAATATAACAATAATATGTTCACCCCATACCCAATATAACAATAATATGTTCACCCCAATATATAACAATAATATGTTCACCTCATACCCAATATAACAATAATATGTTCACCCCATACCCAATATAACAATAATATGTTCACCCCATACCCAATATAACAATAATATGTTCACCCCATACCCAATATAACAATAATATGTTCACCCCATACCCAATATAACAATAATATGTTCACCCCATACCCAATATAACAATAATATGTTCACCCCATACCCAATATAACAATAATATGTTCACCCCATACCCAATATAACAATAATATGTTCACCCCATACCCAATATAACAATAATATGTTCACCCCATACCCAATATAACAATAATATGTTCACCCCAATATAACAATAATATGTTCCCATACCCATATAACAATAATATGTTCACCCATACCCAATATAACAATAATATGTTCACCCCATACCCAATATAACAATAATATGTTCACCCCATACCCAATATAACAATAATATGTTCACCCCATACCCAATATAACAATAATATGTTCACCCCATACCCAATATAACAATAATATGTTCACCCCAATATAACAATAATATGTTCACCCCAATATAACAATAATATGTTCACCCCATACCCAATATAACAATAATATGTTCACCCCATACCCAATATAACAATAATATGTTCACCCCATACCCAATATAACAATAATATGTTCACCCCATACCCAATATAACAATAATATGTTCACCCCATACCCAATATAACAATAATATGTTCACCCCATACCCAATATAACAATAATATGTTCACCCCATACCCAATATAACAATAATATGTTCACCTCATACCCAATATAACAATAATATGTTCACCCCCATACCCAATATAACAATAATATGTTCACCCCATACCCAATATAACAATAATATGTTCACCCCATACCCAATATAACAATAATATGTTCACCCCATACCCAATATAACAATAATATGTTCACCCCATACCCAATATAACAATAATATGTTCACCCCATACCCAATATAACAATAATATGTTCACCCCAATACAATAATATGTTCACCCCAATATAACAATAATATGTTCACCCCATACCCAATATAACAATAATATGTTCACCCATACCCAATATAACAATAATATGTTCACCCCATACCCAATATAACAATAATATGTTCACCCCATACCCAATATAACAATAATATGTTCACCCCATACCCAATATAACAATAATATGTTCACCCCATACCCAATATAACAATAATATGTTCACCCCATACCCAATATAACAATAATATGTTCACCCCATACCCAATATAACAATAATATGTTCACCCCATACCCAATATAACAATAATATGTTCACCCCATACCCAATATAACAATAATATGTTCACCCCATACCCAATATAACAATAATATGTTCACCCCATACCCAATATAACAATAATATGTTCACCCCATACCCAATATAACAATAATATGTTCACCCCAATATAACAATATAACAATACCCATATAACAATAATATGTTCACCCCAATATAACCCCCATACCCAATATAACAATAATATGTTCACCCCATACCCAATATAACAATAATATGTTCACCCCATACCCAATATAACAATAATATGTTCACCCCATACCCAATATAACAATAATATGTTCACCCCCCAATATAACAATAATATGTTCACCCCATACCCAATATAACAATAATATGTTCACCCCATACCCAATATAACAATAATATGTTCACCCCATACCCAATATAACAATAATATGTTCACCCCATACCCAATATAACAATAATATGTTCACCCCATACCCAATATAACAATAATATGTTCACCCAATATAACAATAATATGTTCACCCCATAAATATAACAATAATATGTTCACCCCATACCCAATATAACAATAATATGTTCACCCCATACCCAATATAACAATAATATGTTCACCCCATACCCAATATAACAATAATATGTTCACCCCATACCCAATATAACAATAATATGTTCACCCCATACCCAATATAACAATATGTTCACCCCATACCCAATATAACAATAATATGTTCACCCCATACCCAATATAACAATAATATGTTCACCCCATACCCAATATAACAATAATATGTTCACCCCATACCCAATATAACCACAATATAACAATAATATGTTCACCCCATACCCAATATAACAATAATATGTTCACCCCATACCCAATATAACAATAATATGTTCACCCCATACCCCCAAATATAACAATAATATGTTCACCCCATACCCAATATAACAATAATATGTTCACCCCATACCCAATATAACAATAATATGTTCACCCCATACCCAATATAACAATAATATGTTCACCCCATACCCAATATAACAATAATATGTTCACCCCATACCCAATATAACAATAATATGTTCACCCCATACCCAATATAACAATAATATGTTCACCCCCAATATAACAATAATATGTTCACCCCATACCCAATATAACAATAATATGTTCACCCCATACCCAATATAACAATAATATGTTCACCCCATACCCAATATAACCCAATATAACAATAATATGTTCACCCCATACCCAATATAACAATAATATGTTCACCCCATACCCAATATAACAATAATATGTTCACCCCATACCCAATATAACAATAATATGTTCACCCCATACCCAATATAACAATAATATGTTCACCCCATACCCAATATAACAATAATATGTTCACCCCATACCCAATATAACAATAATATGTTCACCCCATACCCAATATAACAATAATATGTTCACCCCATACCCAATATAACAATAATATGTTCACCCCATACCCAATATAACAATAATATGTTCACCCCATACCCAATATAACAATAATATGTTCACCCCATACCCAATATAACAATAATATGTTCACCCCATACCCAATATAACAATAATATGTTCACCCCAATATAACCAAATATGTTCATAACCCAATATAACAATAATATGTTCACCCCATACCCAATATAACAATAATATGTTCACCCCATACCCAATATAACAATAATATGTTCACCCCATACCCAATATAACAATAATATGTTCACCCCATACCCAATATAACAATAATATGTTCACCCCATACCCAATATAACAATAATATGTTCACCCCATACCCAATATAACAATAATATGTTCACCCCATACCCAATATAACAATAATATGTTCACCCCAATATAACAATAATATGTTCACCCCATACCCAATATAACAATAATATGTTCACCCCAATATAACAATAATATGTTACCAATATAACAATAATATGTTCACCCCATACCCAATATAACAATAATATGTTCACCCCATACCCAATATAACAATAATATGTTCACCCCATACCCAATATAACAATAATATGTTCACCCCATACCCAATATAACAATAATATGTTCACCCCATACCCAATATAACAATAATATGTTCACCCCATACCCAATATAACAATAATATGTTCACCCCATACCCAATATAACAATAATATGTTCACCCCATACCCAATATAACAATAATATGTTCACCCCATACCCAATATAACAATAATATGTTCACCCCATACCCAATATAACAATAATATGTTCACCCCATACCCAATATAACAATAATATGTTCACCCCATACCCAATATAACAATAATATGTTCACCCCATACCCAATATAACAATAATATGTTCACCCCATACCCAATATAACAATAATATGTTCACCCCATACCCAATATAACAATAATATGTTCACCCCATACCCAATATAACAATAATATGTTCACCCCATACCCAATATAACAATAATATGTTCACCCCATACCCAATATAACAATAATATGTTCACCCCATACCCAATATAACAATAATATGTTCACCCCATACCCAATATAACAATAATATGTTCACCCCATACCCAATATAACAATAATATGTTCACCCCATACCCAATATAACAATAATATGTTCACCCCATACCCAATATAACAATAAACAATAATATGTTCACCCCATACCCAATATAACAATAATATGTTCACCCCATACCCAATATAACAATAATATGTTCACCCCATACCCAATATAACAATAATATGTTCACCCCATACCCAATATAACAATAATATGTTCACCCCATACCCAATATAACAATAATATGTTCACCCCATACCCAATATAACAATAATATGTTCACCCCATACCCAATATAACAATAATATGTTCATACCCAATATAACAATAATATGTTCACCAATATAACAATAATATGTTCACCCCATACCCAATATAACAATAATATGTTCACCCCATACCCAATATAACAATAATATGTTCACCCCATACCCAATAATAACAATAATATGTTCACCCCATACCCAATATAACAATAATATGTTCACCCCATACCCAATATAACAATAATATGTTCACCCCATACCCAATATAACAATAATATGTTCACCCCATACCCAATATAACAATAATATGTTCACCCCATACCCAATATAACAATAATATGTTCACCCCATACCCAATATAACAATAATATGTTCACCCCATACCCAATATAACAATAATATGTTCACCCCATACCCAATATAACAATAATATGTTCACCCCATACCCAATATAACAATAATATGTTCACCCCATACCCAATATAACAATAATATGTTCACCCCATACCCAATATAACAATAATATGTTCACCCCATACCCAATATAACAATAATATGTTCACCTCATACCCAATATAACAATAATATGTTCACCCCATACCCAATATAACAATAATATGTTCACCCCATACCCAATATAACAATAATATGTTCACCCCATACCCAATATAACAATAATATGTTCACCCCATACCCAATATAACAATAATATGTTCACCCCATACCCAATATAACAATAATATGTTCACCCCATACCCAATATAACAATAATATGTTCACCCCATACCCAATATAACAATAATATGTTCACCCCATACCCAATATAACAATAATATGTTCACCCCATACCCAATATATAACAATAATATGTTCACCCCATACCCAATATAACAATAATATGTTCACCTCATACCCAATATAACAATAATATGTTCACCCCATACCCAATATAACAATAATATGTTCACCCCATACCCAATATAACAATAATATGTTCACCCCATACCCAATATAACAATAATATGTTCACCCCATACCCAATATAACAATAATATGTTCACCCCATACCCAATATAACAATAATATGTTCACCCCATACCCAATATAACAATAATATGTTCACCCCATACCCAATATAACAATAATATGTTCACCCCATACCCAATATAACAATAATATGTTCACCCCATACCCAATATAACAATAATATGTTCACCCCATACCCAATATAACAATAATATGTTCACCCCATACCCAATATAACAATAATATGTTCACCCCATACCCAATATAACAATAATATGTTCACCCCATACCCAATATAACAATAATATGTTCACCCCATACCCAATATAACAATAATATGTTCACCCCATACCCAATATAACAATAATATGTTCACCCCATACCCAATATAACAATAATATGTTCACCCCATACCCAATATAACAATAATATGTTCACCCCATACCCAATATAATATGTTCAATAATATAACAATAATATGTTCACCCCATACCCAATATAACAATAATATGTTCACCCCATACCCAATATAACAATAATATGTTCACCCCATACCCAATATAACAATAATATGTTCACCCCATACCCAATATAACAATAATATGTTCACCCCATACCCAATATAACAATAATATGTTCACCCCATACCCAATATAACAATAATATGTTCACCCCAATATAACAATAATATGTTCACCCCATACCCAATATAACAATAATATGTTCACCCCATACCCAATATAACAATAATATGTTCACCCCATACCCAATATAACAATAATATGTTCACCCCATACCCAATATAACAATAATATGTTCACCCCATACCCAATATAACAATAATATTTCACCCCATACCCAATATAACAATAATATGTTCACCCCATACCCAATATAACAATAATATGTTCACCTCATACCCAATATAACAATAATATGTTCACCCCATACCCAATATAACAATAATATGTTCACCCCATACCCAATATAACAATAATATGTTCACCCCATACCCAATATAACAATAATATGTTCACCTCATACCCAATATAACAATAATATGTTCACCCCATACCCAATATAACAATAATATGTTCACCCCATACCCAATATAACAATAATATGTTCACCCCATACCCAATATAACAATAATATGTTCACCCCATACCCAATATAACAATAATATGTTCACCCCATACCCAATATAACAATAATATAACAATAATATAATGTTCACCCCATACCCAATATAACAATAATATGTTCACCCCATACCCAATATAACAATAATATGTTCACCCCATACCCAATATAACAATAATATGTTCACCCCATACCCAATATAACAATAATATGTTCACCCCATACCCAATATAACAATAATATGTTCACCCCATACCCAATATAAAAATAATATGTTCACCCCATACCCAATATAACAATAATATGTTCAATATAACAATAATATGTTTCACCCCATACCCAATATAACAATAATATGTTCACCCCATACCCAATATAACAATAATATGTTCACCCCATACCCAATATAACAATAATATGTTCACCCCATACCCAATATAACAATAATATGTTCACCCCATACCCAATATAACAATAATATGTTCACCCCATACCCAATATAAAATAATAATATGTTCACCCCATACCCAATATAAAATAATATGTTCACCCCATACCCAATATAACAATAATATGTTCACCCCATACCCAATATAACAATAATATGTTCACCCCATACCCAATATAACAATAATATGTTCACCCCATACCCAATATAACAATAATATGTTCACCCCATACCCAATATAACAATAATATGTTCACCCCATACCCAATATAACAATAATATGTTCACCCCATACCCAATATAACAATAATATGTTCACCCCATACCCAATATAACAATAATATGTTCACCCCATACCCAATATAACAATAATATGTTCACCCCATACCCAATATAACAATAATATGTTCACCCCATACCCAATATAACAATAATATGTTCACCCCATACCCAATATAACAATAATATGTTCACCCCATACCCAATATAACAATAATATGTTCACCCCATACCCAATATAACAATAATATATAACAATAATATGTTCACCTCATACCCAATATAACAATAATATGTTCACCCCATACCCAATATAACAATAATATGTTCACCCCATACCCAATATAACAATAATATGTTCACCCCATACCCAATATAACAATAATATGTTCACCCAATATAACAATAATATGTTCACCCCAATATAACAATAATATGTTCACCCCATACCCAATATAACAATAATATGTTCACCTCATACCCAATATAACAATAATATGTTCACCTCATACCCAATATAACAATAATATGTTCACCCCATACCCAATATAACAATAATATGTTCACCCCATACCCAATATAACAATAATATGTTCACCCCATACCCAATATAACAATAATATGTTCACCTCATACCCAATATAACAATAATATGTTCACCCCATACCCAATATAACAATAATATGTTCACCCCATACCCAATATAACAATAATATGTTCACCCCATACCCAATATAACAATAATATGTTCACCCCATACCCAATATAACAATAATATGTTCACCCCATACCCAATATAACAATAATATGTTCACCTCATACCCAATATAACAATAATATGTTCACCCCATACCCAATATAACAATAATATGTTCACCCCAATATAACAATAATATGTTCACCCCATACCCAATATAACAATAATATGTTCACCTCATACCCAATATAACAATAATATGTTCACCTCATACCCAATATAACAATAATATGTTCACCCCATACCCAATATAACAATAATATGTTCACCCCATACCCAATATAACAATAATATGTTCACCCCATACCCAATATAACAATAATATGTTCACCCCATACCCAATATAACAATAATATGTTCACCCCAATATAACAATAATATGTTCACCCCATACCCAATATAACAATAATATGTTCACCCCATACCCAATATAACAATAATATGTTCACCCCATACCCAATATAACAATAATAATATTCACCCCATACCCAATATAACAATAATATGTTCACCCCATACCCAATATAACAATAATATGTTCACCCCAATATAACAATAATATGTTCACCCATACCCAATATAACAATAATATGTTCACCCCATACCCAATATAACAATAATATGTTCACCCCAATATAACAATAATATGTTCACCCCATACCCAATATAACAATAATATGTTCACCCCATACCCAATATAACAATAATATGTTCACCCCATACCCAATATAACAATAATATGTTCACCCCATACCCAATATAACAATAATATGTTCACCCCATACCCAATATAACAATAATATGTTCACCCCAATATAACAATAATATGTTCACCCCAATATAACAATAATATGTTCACCCCATACCCAATATAACAATAATATGTTCACCCCAATATAACAATAATATGTTCACCCCATACCCAATATAACAATAATATGTTCACCCCAATATAACAATAATATGTTCACCCCATACCCAATATAACAATAATATGTTCACCCCAATATAACAATAATATGTTCACCCCATACCCAATATAACAATAATATGTTCACCCCAATATAACAATAATATGTTCACCCCATACCCAATATAACAATAATATGTTCACCCCATACCCAATATAACAATAATATGTTCACCCCATACCCAATATAACAATAATATGTTCACCCCATACCCAATATACCCAATATAACAATAATATAACAATAATATACTCTCTTCTTGTCATCCGTTTGAGGCATTCAGCCCAATAGGAGGCTTGATTAAAAACAGGAAGTCTATGACAAGGCCATGGTGGTCTCTTAGTCTCTCTGTCCCTCCCTTTCTTTCTCTGTCGCTCTCTCTTTCTTTCTCTCTTTCTTTCTCTCTTTCTTTCTTTCTTTCTTTCTTTCTTTCTTTCTTTCTTTCTTTCTTTCTTTCTTTCTTTCTTTCTTTCTCTCTCTATCTCTCTCTATTACTTTTTTTCTCTCTCTCTCCCTCTCTCTCTCTTTTTTCTTTTTGCCAGAAGCATCTATATTTTTGACAGACAGGGCACTGTATTCTACTGCAGAGTAAGGGAATGTTGACACTCCTTTGTTCTGGGCTGTTTTCACCTCCTGCTGGAGTTCCTGACAGCAGACAGTAGCTCATCAGCAGCCTACAGCACAATCCTAGAATAGCGGTTATTTCTGACAAACCAAATCATGGGGGCTCCCGAGTGGTGCAGAGGTCTAAGACACTGCATCTCAGTGCAAGAGGCGTCACTGCAGTACCTGGTTTGAATCCAGGCTGCATCACATCTGGCTGTGATTGGGAGTCCCATGGTGCAGCGCACAATTGGCCCGGCATCGTCCGGGTTTGGCCGGAGTAGGCTGTCAGTGTAAATAAGAATTTGTTGTTAATTTAAAAAAAAAAACATTTTACATTTTTTTAATTTCACCTTTAATTAACCAGGTAGGCAAGTTGAGAACAAGTTCTCATTTACAACTGCGACCTGGCCAAGATAAAGCAAAGCGGTTCGACACATACAACAACACAGAGTTACACATGGAGTAAAACAAACATACAGTCAATAATACAGTAAAAGAATAATAACTGACTTGCCTAGCTAAATAAAGGTAAAAAAAAAAAGAAAAAAATCAATGTCATGTTCTTGAGAGAGTTGGATGTTGTCTACACAGCAGACCAGCTCTGTGTGAATGTATGGATGTAAGGGAGATGGTTCAGTGAACCGAGCTCACGTCATGGGTAACCTTGCCTGAGATGTGAAGACTTGTGTTAGCTCCCCAAGCTAATGCCTTTAGCTCAGAGGGCTAACACAGTATTGTGGCACAAAACGAGTCAATACGCAAAATGGCAATCTGTGACACACAAGAAGAAATCCAGCCCAGTCACGGACCAGGATGTCTTGCTCCCAGGCAGACTAAATAACTTTTTTGCCCACTTTGAGGACAATACAGTGCCACTGACACGGCCTGCAATGAAAACATGCAGACTCTCCTTCACTGCAGCCGAGGTGAGTAAGACATTTAAACGTGTTAACCCTCGCAAGGCTGCAGGCCCAGACGGCATCCCCAGCCGCGCCCTCAGAGCATGCGCAGACCAGCTGGCCGGTGTGTTTACGGACATATTCAATCAATCCCTATACCAGTCTGCTGTTCCCACATGCTTCAAGAGGGCCACCATTGTTCCTGTTCCCAAGAAAGCTAAGGTAACTGAGCTAAACGACTACCGCCCCGTAGGACTCACTTCCGTCATCATGAAGTGCTTTGAGAGACTAGTCAAGGACCATATCACCTCCACCCTACCTGAGACCCTAGACCCACTACAATTTGCTTACCACCCAAATAGGTCCACAGACGATGCAATCTCAACCACACTGCACACTGCCCTAACCCATCTGGACAATAGGAATACCTATGTGAGAATGCTGTTCATCGACTACAGCTCGGCATTCAACACCATAGTACCCTCCAAGCTCGTCATCAAGCTCGAGACCCTGGGTCTCGACCCCGCCCTGTGCAACTGGGTACTGGACTTCCTGACGGGCCGCCCCCAGGTGGTGAGGGTAGGCAACAACATCTCCTCCCCGCTGATCCTCAACACTGGGGCCCCACAAGGGTGCGTTCTGAGCCCTCTCCTGTACTCCCTGTTCACCCACGACTGCGTGGCCACGCACGCCTCCAACTCAATCATCAAGTTTGCGGACGACACAACAGTGGTAGGCTTGATTACCAACAACAACGAGACGGCCTACAGGGAGGAGGTGAGGGCCCTCTGAGTGTGGTGTCAGGAAAATAACCTCACACTCAACGTCAACAAAACTAAGGAGATGATTGTGGACTTCAGGAAACAGCAGAGGGAACACCCCCCTATCCACATCGATGGAACAGTAGTGGAGAGGGTAGCAAGTTTTAAGTTCCTCGGCATACACATCACAGACAAACTGAATTGGTCCACTCACACAGACAGCATCGTGAAGAAGGCGCAGCAGCGCCTCTTCAACCTCAAGAGGCTGAAGAAATTCGGCTTGTCACCAAAAGCACTCACAAACTTCTACAGATGCACAATCGAGAGCATCCTGGCGGGCTGTATCACCGCCTGGTACGGCAACTGCTCCGCCCTCAACCGTAAGGCTCTCCAGAGGGTAGTGAGGTCTGCACAACGCATCACCGGGGGTAAACTACCTGCCCTCCAGGACACCTACACCACCCGATGTTACAGGAAGGCCATAAAGATCATCAAGGACATCAACCACCCGAGCCACTGCCTGTTCACCCCGCTATCATCCAGAAGGCGAGGTCAGTACAGGTGCATCAAAGCTGGGACCGAGAGACTGAAAAACAGCTTCTATCTCAAGGCCATCAGACTGTTAAACAGCCACCACTAACATTGAGTGGCTGCTGCCAACACACTGACACTGACACTGACTCAACTCCAGCCACTTTAATAATGGGAATTGATGGGAAATTATGTAAATATATCACTAGCCACTTTAAACAATGCTACCTTATATAATGTTACTTACCCTACATTATTCATCTCATATGCATACGTATATACTGTACTCTATACCATCGAATGCATCCTTATGTAATACATGTATCACTAGCCACTTTAACTATGCCACTTTGTTTACATACTCAACTCATATGTATATACTGTACTCGATACCATCTACTGTATCTTGCCTATGCTGCTCTGTACCATCACTCATTCATATATCCTTATGTACATATTCTTTATCCCCTTACACTGTGTATAAGACAGTAGTTTTGGAATTGTTAGTTAGATTACTTGTTGGTTATTACTGCATTGTCGGAACTAGAAGCACAAGCATTTCGCTACACTCCCATTAACATCTGCTAACCATGTGTATGTGACAAATAAAATTAGATTTGATTTGATTTGAAATGGCTATGGAGGTGTATTTTAACCTGTGTTTTCTCTCTATGTTTATTGTCCAGGGTGCAAGGTGCGGAGAGGGGCTGCGGTTCCGTAACGTGTCCTGCTTTGTGTCGGACGGGTCTGGCCAGGGAGAGGGCAGTCTGGTGGATGATGAGCTGTGTGGAAACCTTGAGCCCTCGGTAGACGGCGACAAACAGATCACCCTGGAAGAACCCTGCACCTCGCCCTGTCCAGGTAATTAACTTGCCTTGGCCTGCAATGACTGGGGATCCAGAGTAGCTGGACAATGGACCCGGTCCCTAGATAAGAAGGCGATGAGATCTGGCCAGGAAAAACGCCTGCCCCTATAATCAGTAAAGATTCACCTCTGAGCATCAATCTCATCTACTATGTAGCTAGTTCAACACAGCAATACAGTTACAATGTGTAGCTCTATCTGGTCGAAGAAGCCCCTTGGCATTCCATGTTCTATACCAACTAAACAGAGACATTTTGCTGTGCCTTTTAGGCTGAGCTGAGTTCACTACTGCCATTAAATCACATTTATGTGGTCCTAGCTGTGTTATATGCTATTCCAGCTCTCTCATAACATCTCTTAGGAGCAGTATCCTTCTGACACTGGCAGTAAGCACTAATGACTGGATGGTTAGATAATCAGAGGCTGGTGCTAGAGAGGACTCCAATGCCTACTACGGTGGGTCATTCTCTGCTCATAGTGATGTTGACTGACATTGTAGGGAGTCCAGTGAGGTTTCTAAGATCTGATTATATGATTACATGATTTCTTTATCTCCAATGACTTGAAAGTGGCGATAACACTTTCTTTTCTGAGTAAAGAACCTTTCAGCGTCATACATTTCAGAGAGTTGCTAGGGAAAAAAGTGCATCTGAAAACGACAAGTGTGAACGTTATTTTTCCGGTACGTATTTCCTTTTTTGCCAGTGCCTGTGAATGACAGATCCAACATCCCGTTTTGACAGGTCCTGTGTAGCAGAAGTAGAGTTGTGACAAGCTCATGCAGCAGAAAATTGTGTGTGGTGTGTTTGGGCTGTGTGTGTGTGTGTGTGTGTGCGTGTCCAGGGCTGTAGATTTGTTTGTGGACACGTGTGTAGTCGAAGTCCATAGCTTTAATCTCCCGTGGTTTAGCTCAGGCAACCAGGACAGAGAGGGCAGGTACTTAATCCAAGTGTACACTCTCTCACCACATGAAACCCCACCAGACAACACCTCTCTTCCCCTCCTCTGCGTATCACAGCCCTGCCTCCCGTGCCTGATCGTAGCCCAGTCCATGACCCCACCATGCCTGACGCCTGACACACAGAGGGCAGACAGAGGAATGTACTCTGATAATCATAAAGCGGATTAGGTCTCTTTGGAACTGACAGATTTATGATGAATTAATATTTAGTCGTGTGCTCACTTCCTCCCTGCCACTACAATGGCATGAATGAATGACTGACCTATTTTAATGGGAAATGGCCTGTTTTCTGAGAACACCCTGATCCATGTTAGAATAGAGGATAATAAAAAATGAGATCTGGCTCTGTTGGGAAATATTTGAGGAGAGGTTTAATTTTCAGAAGTTGATATTCTTAACTTTACCAGGAATTCTCTGAATTAGGTTCAAATTAGGTCTGAAGAAGTCTAAGAATTCTGCCTAGTGACAATCAGTGTGGTCATAGGACGACATCTAAATAATATTCAGGTTTCCCATTATAATTATGTAGTGCCGGGGCCAGGAATTTTGTGATATATAGTTCTGTAAGTTCTCAACTGTGTACAATGTAAATGTGTTGTAAATTGTGCACTGTGTGGTTCTGTACAGGTGACTGCTACCTGACTGACTGGACAATGTGGAGCCCATGTCAGCTGAGCTGTGTCAGTGGAGATGACCTGGGTTTCGGCTCAGTGCAGGTCAGATCCAGAGCCGTGCTGGCCCAGGAGCCAGAGAACCTACTGCAGTGTCCAGAACAGGAGTGGGAGGCCCGGCCCTGCACTGGTCAGTCTACGCACACACACACACATTCACACAGAAACACACATATATATACACATTCAAAAATTTGCATTTGTTCCTTTATGATATTATATGAGCTATTTGTAGTCTGTACTGACCCATATCTCTCCTCCCACTACAGAGTGCCAGTATTATGAGTAGTCTGTACTGACCCATATCTCTCCTCCCACTACAGAGGGCCAGTGTTATGAGTAGTCTGTACTGACCCATATCTCTCCTCCCACTACAGAGGGCCAGTATTATGAGTAGTCTGTACTGACCCATATCTCTCCTCCCACTACAGAGTGCCAGTATTATGAGTAGTCTGTACTTACCCATATCTCTCCTCCCACTACAGAGGGCCAGTGTTATGAGTAGTCTGTACTGACCCATATCTCTCCTCCCACTACAGAGGGCCAGTATTATGAGTAGTCTGACCCACTCTCCTCCCACTACAGAGGGCCAGTATTATGAGTAGTCTGTACTCCTATCTCTCCTCCCACTACAGAGGGCCAGTATTATGAGTAGTCTGTACTGACCCATATCTCTCCTCCCACTACAGAGGGCCAGTATTATGAGTAGTCTGTACTGACCCATATCTCTCCTCCCACTACAGAGGGCCAGTATTATGAGTAGTCTGTACTGACCCATATCTCTCCTCCCACTACAGAGGGCCAGTATTATGAGTAGTCTGTACTGACCCATATCTCTCCTCCCACTACAGAGGGCCAGTATTATGAGTAGTCTGTAGTATTATGAGTAGTCTGTACTGACCCATATCTCTCCTCCCACTACAGAGGGCCAGTATTATGAGTAGTCTGTACTGACCCATATCTCTCCTCCCACTACAGAGGGCCAGTATTATGAGTAGTCTGTACTGACCCATATCTCTCCTCCCACTACAGAGGGCCAGTATTATGAGTAGTCTGTACTGACCCATATCTCTCCTCCCACTACAGAGGGCCAGTATTATGAGTAGTCTGTACTGACCCATATCTCTCCTCCCACTACAGAGGGCCAGTATTATGAGTAGTCTGTACTGACCCATATCTCTCCTCCCACTACAGAGGGCCAGTATTATGAGTAGTCTGTACTGACCCATATCTCTCCTCCCACTACAGAGGGCCAGTATTATGAGTAGTCTGTACTGACCCATATCTCTCCTCCCCACAGAGGGCCAGTATTATGAGTAGTCTGTACTGACCCATATCTCTCCTCCCACTACAGAGGGCCAGTATTATGAGTAGTCTGTACTGACCCATATCTGAGTAGTCTGTACTCCCACTACTACAGAGGGCCAGTATTATGAGTAGTCTGTACTGACCCATATCTCTCCTCCCACTACAGAGGGCCAGTATTATGAGTAGTCTGTACTGACCCATATCTCTCCTCCCACTACAGAGGGACAGTATTATGAGTAGTCTGTACTGACCCATATCTCTCCTCCCACTACAGAGGGACAGTATTATGAGTAGTCTGTACTGACCCATATCTCTCCTCCCACTACAGAGGGCCAGTGTTATGAGTACAAGTGGATGACAGGAGCGTGGAGGAGCTCCTCTCGACTGGTCTGGTGTCAGAGATCTGATGGATTAAATGTCACAGGTATGTGTGTGTGTGCGTGCGTGTGTGTGTGTTTCTGCGTGTGTGCATGAGTGTGAGTGTGCTGCTTATACCCCACCCTCCATCAGAATGTAACCACTAACACTCCTTATTTTAATTAAACTAATCCCTTTATATATTTGCCTACTTCATATGCCGGTGAATAGAAGTCACTAAACCCTTCTCTAAGGACGAGTATTGAGTGGTATCCTACTGTAGCAAAATATTTTAATCTCTGCCTCTCAATTTAGTAGCTACATTATAATAACTTTAACTGCATGAATGTGTGCGATGTGAATAAGCTCAGCAGCTCCAATGAATAGTACAATGCAGTTCTGCTGCAGTCAGCTGCCCGGCTCTCTCCAGGTCAGGTGCCTCTGTGGCTGATGATGATTGGGTGGATACAGTCATTTAAAACACTGGTTCTGCCTGTCGGAGCGAGTGACGTTAGTTTGTTCGTAGAAGAGAGAGATTGCTTTCTGAGCACTTTGTGACTGCTTGTCACTGTGGAGCTGAGGCCGCGTGTGTGTGTGTATGCATTCCTGTGTGTATGCAGGCGTGCCACAGAGTGTGCGTGTGTATGTGTTAGTGTGTGTGTGTAGGAGGTGAGGAGGATTTAATCCTTAACGATGACGCATTTCAAATCTGCTGGCCGTCACACGTCAGCTTTAGGTCTGTGACTGCTACCTCTGCCTCGGTGGTGCACAGAGCTCAGAGGTTCTAGGTGAAGAGTTACAGTGTATGTGTCACTTATCATAAAGTATGTGTGTCTTATTCAGCAATGAATACTCTGAGGAATGAATAACCAGCAATGAATCCTCAGAGGAATGAATAACCAGCAATGAATCCTCTGAGGAATGAATAACCAGCAATGAATCCTCTGAGGAATGAATAACCAGCAATGAATCCTCTGAGGAATGAATAACCATCAATGAATCCTCTGAGGAATTAATACCCAGCAATGAATCCTCAGAGGAATGAATAACCAGCGATGAATCCTCTGAGTAATGAATAACCAGCAATGAATCCTCTGAGGAATGAATAACCAGCGATGAATCATCTGAGGAATGAATAACCAGCGATGAATCATCTGAGGAATGAATAACCAGCGATGAATCATCTGAGTAATGAATAACCAGCGATGAATCATCTGAGGAATGAATAACCAGCGATGAATCATCTGAGGAATGAATAACCAGCGATGAATCATCTGAGGAATGAATAACCAGCGATGAATCATCTGAGGAATGAATAACCAGCGATGAATCATCTGAGGAATGAATAACCAGCGATGAATCATCTGAGGAATGAATAACCAGCGATGAATCATCTGAGGAATGAATAACCACTGACTAATAGCACTGACTTTGCTGACAACTTGTTTATTGTGGAAAAATGTACTTACTGCGACTGTGATAATTATGTGGTTGTCTCAACTAGCTACACTATATTCACTATTAGTGAATTTGGCTATTTCAGCCAAATTACAAACCTGACAGGTGTATAAAAACAAGCACACAGGCATGCAATCTCCACAGACATTGGCAGTGGAATGGCCTAACTGAAGAGCTCGGTGACTTTCAACATGGCATCGTCATAGGATGCCACCTTCCAACAAGTCTGTTCGTCAAAATTTCTGTCCTGCTAGAGCTGCCCCGGTCAGTGCTGTTATTGTGAAGTGGAAACGTCCAGGAGCAACAATGTCTCAGCCGCGAGGTGGTAAGCCACACAAGCTTACAGAATGGGGACCGCCGAGTGCTGAAGCACGTAGTGCATCAAAATGGTCTGCCTCTGGAAATGGGTTTCTATGGCTGAGCAGCCGCACACAGGCCTAAGACCACCATGCGCAATGCCAAGAGTCAGCTGGAGTGGTGTAAAGCTTGCCGCCATTGGACACTGAAGCAGTGGAAACGCGTTCTCTGGTGTGGTGAATCACGTTTCACCAACTGGCAGTCCGACAGACGAATCTGGGTTTGGCGGATGCCAGGAGAACGCTACCTGCCCGAATGCATAGTGCCAACCTTAAAGTGTGGTGGACCAAGAATAATGGTCTGGGGCTGTTTCTTTGTTCGGGCTCCTTATTTCCAGTGAAGGGAAATCTTAACGCTTCAGCATACAATGACATTATAGATGATTCTGTGCTTCCATCTTTGTGGCAACAGCTTGGGGAAGGGCCTTTCCTGTTTCAGCATGACTCCGCCCTCGTGCAGAAAGCGAGGTCCATACAGAAATGGTTTGTCGGGATCGGTGTGGAAGAACTTGACTGGCCTGACCTCAATCCCACCTTTGGGATGAATTGGTATGCCAACTGCGAGCCAGGCCTAATCTCCTAACATCTGTGCCCAACCTCAGTAATGCCCTTGTGGCTGAATGGAAGCAAGTCCCAGTAGCAATGTTAATGGAAAGCCTTCCTAGAAGAGTGGAGGCTGTTATAGCAGCAAAGGGGGACCAATTCTATATTAATATCCATGATTTTGAAATGAGATGCACAACAAGCAGGTGTCCACGTACTTTTGGTCATGTAGTGTATCTTAATATGAATGCACTGTGTGTAATTCTGGATACAACTAAAATAAGACTGAAATGTAAAAAATTGGATGAAACATTTCTGTAAACTATGGCTAACTTATGATGTTTGGTGTGTAGACATACAGTATGACATTACAAATCAAATCTAACTTTTAATTTTAACATGCATTTATCTAGACAGCTAAATACACAGTACATTTGTTAGGTAGGTGTGCATGAATCATGATATAGCCTGAATTCACACTCATCATATATTAATGATGCTGTAGATCCTATGCCAAGGCATTCCACAGCCATACGCTCCAGATGGCATGCATATTTCATGCATATTATATCAAGTGTTTTTTTTGGCATATACCCTGCATTTCCTTGATATAAACGCTTCTTTTCATGCCATGTGGCTTCCGCTTATGATTTGCATACGCTGTGTGTGTGTGTGTGTGTGTGTGTGTGTGTGTGTGTGTGTGTGTGTGTGTGTGTGTGTGTGTGTGTGTGTGTGTGTGTGTGTGTCCATGTGCATCACCATCATGAATATTCTAAACATCTTCTGATAGATTAGCAGTTTTCTGCCGACAGTATCATTTCTCTGAATAACTTGATGCATCCCGTCCAGGATTACTCTCTGAGTGTCGCGACACATGTATTTCTTGTGAAGTGGCATGTTGAAGTGAAGGCATTTTACTAAGTGGTGTAAGTGGACAGTTGCTGACTGGTACATAACACTTGGCCTGGCAGCTCTCCTTCTCTAAAGCTCCGGTACATATTGTAGAATACCTGGTAAAAGGTGCTGTTAAATCGAAGGAAGCACTGGAACCTTTTCAATCCTCCAATCACTGATGCACTGTGTAAGTCACTGAGGATTGAAGTCACATTTACTACGATCACGCTGCAGACTTCACCCCTCCCTGGCTGCTGTGGTAACCCTGTTTCTTTCAGCCTGGTTACAGTGGTGCTGTTTAAACTCCTAATGACAAACCTGGTCCTGACTGCCACCTACAACATTGCCATAGAAATCACACTTATCAGCAAGGAAAGGTTGTAGTAATGACTGAGCTGTGAATCTGTTCTAGTTCACTCCACCACCACTAACCATATCCCTCCTCTGAATAACCTTGTCTAGTTCCCCTCCACTACACTACCATATCCTTCCTCTAGGTCTAGTTTGTCTAGTTCCCTCCCCTACACTACCATATCCCTCCTCTAGGTCTAGTTGGTCTAGTTCCCTCCACTACACTACCATATCCTTCCTCTAGGTCTAGTTTGTCTAGTTCCCTCCCCAACACTACCATATCCCTCCTCTAGGTCTAGTTTGTCTAGTTCCCTCCCCAACACTACCATATCCCTCCTCTAGGTCTAGTTTGTCTAGTTCCCTCCACTACACTACCATATCCCTCCTCTAGGTCTAGTTGGTCTAGTTCCCTCCACTACACTACCATATCCTTCCTCTAGGTCTAGTTTGTCTAGTTCCCTCCCCAACACTACCATATCCTTCCTCTAGGTCTAGTTTGTCTAGTTCCCTCCCCAACACTACCATATCCCTCCTCTAGGTCTAGTTTGTCTAGTTCCCTCCCCAACACTACCGAATCCCTCCTCTAGGTCTAGTTTGTCTAGTTCCCTCCACTACACGACCATACCCCTCCTCTGTATAACCTTGGTCTAGTTGGTCTAGTTCCCTCCACTACACTACCATATCCTTCCTCTAAGTCTAGTTTGTCTAGTTCCCTCCCCAACACTACCGAATCCCTCCTCTAGGTCTAGTTTGTCTAGTTCCCTCCACTACACGACCATACCCCTCCTCTGTATAACCTTGGTCTAGTTGGTCTAGTTCCCTCCACTACACTACCATATCCTTCCTCTAGGTCTAGTTTGTCTAGTTCCCTCCACTACACTACCATATCCCTCCTCTAGGTCTAGTTGGTCTAGTTCCCTCCCTTCCACTACACTACCATATCCCTTCTCTAGGTGTAGTTGGTCAAGTTCCCTCCCCTCCACTACCATATCCCTCCTCTAGGTCGAGTTCCCTTCACTACATTACCATACCCCTCCTCTAGGCGTAGTTGGTCTAGTTCCCTCCACTACACTACCATATCCCTCCTCTAGGTGTCGTTGGTCTTGTTCCCTCCCCTCCACTACCATATCCCTTCTCTAGGTCCAGTTCCCTCCACTACATTGCCATATCCCTCCTCTAGGCGTATTTGGTCTAGTTCCCTCCACTACACTACCATATCCCTCCTCTAGGTGTAGTTAGAAGTTCCCTCCTCTAAACTACCATATCCCGCCTCTAGGTGTAGTTGGTCTAGTTCCCTCCACTACACTACCATATCCCTCCTCTAGGTGTAGTTGGTCTAGTTCCCTCCACTACACTACCATATCCCTCCTCTAGGTGTAGTTGGTCTAGTTCCCTCCACTACATTACCATATCCCTCCTCTAGGTCTAGTTGGTCTAGTTCCCTCCACTACACTACCATATCCCTCCTCTAGGTCTAGTTGGTCTAGTTCCCTCCACTACACTACCATATCCCTCCTCTAGGTCTAGTTGGTCTAGTTCCCCTCCACTACACTACCATATCCCTCCTCTAGGTCTAGTTGGTCTAGTTCCCTCCCCCTCCACTACACTACCATATCCCTCCTCTAGGTCTAGTTGGTCTAGTTCCCTCCCCTCCACTACCATATCCCTCCTCTAGGTCTAGTTCCCTCCACTACATTGCCATATCCCTCCTCTAGGCGTATTTGGTCTAGTTCCCTCCACTACACTACCATATCCCTCCTCTAGGTGTAGTTAGAAGTTCCCCCCTCTACACTACTATATCCCGCCTCTAGGTGTAGTTGGTCTAGTTCCCTCCACTACACTACCATATCCCTCCTCTAGGTGTAGTTGGTCTAGTTCCCTCCACTACACGACCATATGCCTCCTCTAGGTGTAGTTAGTCTAGTTCCCTCCACTACATTACCATATCCCTCCTCTAGGTGTAGTTGGTCTAGTTCCCTCCACTACACTACCATATCCTTCCTCTAGGTCTAGTTTGTCTAGTTCCCTCCCCAACACTACCATATCCCTCCTCTAGGTCTAGTTTGTCTAGTTCCCTCCACTACACTACCATATCCCTCCTCTGTATAACCTTGGTCTAGTTGGTCTAGTTCCCTCCACTACACTACCATATCCCTCCTCTAGGTCTAGTTGGTCTAGTTCCCTCCACTACACTACCATATCCCTCCTCTAGGTGTAGTTAGAAGTTCCCTCCTCTAAACTACCATATCCCGCCTCTAGGTGTAGTTGGTCTAGTTCCCTCCATTACACTACCATATCCCTCCTCTAGGTCTAGTTGGTCTAGTTCCCTCCACTACACTACCATATCCCTCCTCTAGGTCTAGTTTGTCTAGTTCCCTCCACTACACTACCATATCCCTCCTCTGTATAACCTTGGTCTAGTTGGTCTAGTTCCCTCCATTACACTACCATATCCCTCCTCTAGGTCTAGTTGGTCGAGTTCCCCTCCACTACACTACCATATCCCTCCTCTAGGTGTCGTTGGTCTTGTTCCCTCCCCTCCACTACCATATCCCTCCTCTAGGTCTAGTTCCCTCCACTACATTGCCATATCCCTCCTCTAGGCGTATTTGGTCTAGTTCCCTCCACTACACTACCATATCCCTCCTCTAGGTGTAGTTAGAAGTTCCCTCCTCTACACTACTATATCCCGCCTCTAGGTGTAGTTGGTCTAGTTCCCTCCTCTAGGTGTAGTTGGTCTAGTTCCCTCCACTACACGACCATATGCCTCCTCTAGGTGTAGTTGGTCTAGTTCCCTCCACTACACTACCATATCCCTCCTTTAGGTGTAGTTGGTCTAGTTCCCTCCACTACATTACCATATCCCTCCTCTACGTCTAGTTGGTCTAGTTCCCTCCACTACACTACCATATCCCTCCTCTAGGTGTAGTTGGTCTAGTTCCCTCCACTACACTACCATATCCCTCCTCTAGGTCTAGTTCCTTCCACTACACTACCATAGCCCTCCTCTAGGTCTAGTTGGTCTAGTTCCCCTCCACTACACTACCATATCCCTCCTCTAGGTCTAGTTGGTCTAGTTCCCTCCCCTCCACTACACTACCATATCCCTCCTCTAGGTGTAGTTGGTCTAGTTCCCTCCCCTCCACTATCATATCCCTCCTCTAGGTCTAGTTGGTCTAGTTCCCTCCACTACATTGCCATATCCCTCCTCTAGGCGTAGTTGGTCTAGTTCCCTCCACTACATTACCATATCCCTCCTCTAGGTCTAGTTGGTCTAGTTCCCTCCACTACACTACCATATCCTTCCTCTAGGTCTAGTTTGTCTAGTTCCCTCCCCAACACTACCATATCCCTCCTCTAGGTCTAGTTTGTCTAGTTCCCTCCACTACACTACCATATCCCTCCTCTGTATAACCTTGGTCTAGTTGGTCTAGTTCCCTCCACTACACTACCATATCCTTCCTCTAGGTCTAGTTTGTCTAGTTCCCTCCCCAACACTACCATATCCCTCCTCTAGGTCTAGTTTGTCTAGTTCCCTCCACTACACGATCATATCCCTCCTCTGTATAACCTTGGTCTAGTTGGTCTAGTTCCCTCCACTACACTACCATATCCCTCCTCTAGGTCTAGTTGGTCTAGTTCCCTGCACTACACTACCATATCCCTCCTCTAGGTCTAGTTGGTCTAGTTCCCTCCACTACACTACCATATCCCTCCTCTAGGTCTAGTTGGTCTAGTTCCCTGCACTACACTACCATATCCCTCCTCTAGGTGTAGTTTGTCTAGTTCCCTCCACTACACTACCATATCCCTCCTCTAGGTCTAGTTGGTCTAGTTCCCTCCCCAACACTACCGAATCCCTCCTCTAGGTCTAGTTTGTCTAGTTCCCTCCACTACACGACCATACCCTCCTCTGTATAACCTTGGTCTAGTTGGTCTAGTTCCCTCCACTACACTACCATATCCTTCCTCTAAGTCTAGTTTGTCTAGTTCCCTCCCCAACACTACCATATCCCTCCTCTAGGTCTAGTTTGTCAAGTTCCCTCCAGTACACTACCATATCCCTCCTCTGTATAACCTTGGTCTAGTTGGTCTAGTTCCCTCAACTACACTACCATATCCTTCCTCTAGGTCAAGTTTGTCTAGTTCCCTCCACTACACTACCATATCCCTCCTCTAGGTCTAGTTTGTCAAGTTCCCTCCAGTACACTACCATATCCCTCCTCTGTATAACCTTGGTCTAGTTGGTCTAGTTCCCTCAACTACACTACCATATCCTTCCTCTAGGTCAAGTTTGTCTAGTTCCCTCCACTACACTACCATATCCCTCCTCTAGGTCTAGTTGGTCTAGTTCCCTCCCTTCCACTACACTACCATATCCCTTCTCTAGGTGTAGTTGGTCAAGTTCCCTCCTCCACTACCATATCCCTCCTCTAGGTCGAGCCCTTCACTACATTACCATACCCCTCCTCTAGGCGTAGTTGGTCTAGTTCCCTCCACTACACTACCATATCCCTCCTCTAGGTGTCGTTGGTCTTGTTCCCTCCCCTCCACTACCATATCCCTCCTCTAGGTCCAGTTCCCTCCACTACATTGCCATATCCCTCCTCTAGGCGTATTTGGTCTAGTTCCCTCCACTACACTACCATATCCTCCTCTAGGTGTAGTTAGAAGTTCCCTCCTCTAAACTACCATATCCCGCCTCTAGGTGTAGTTGGTCTAGTTCCCTCCACTACACTACCATATCCCTCCTCTAGGTGTAGTTGGTCTAGTTCCCTCCACTACACTACCATATCCCTCCTCTAGGTGTAGTTGGTCTAGTTCCCTCCACTACATTACCATATCCTTCCTCTAAGTCTAGTTTGTCTAGTTCCCTCCCCAACACTACCATATCCCTCCTCTAGGTCTAGTTTGTCAAGTTCCCTCCAGTACACTACCATATCCCTCCTCTGTATAACCTTGGTCTAGTTGGTCTAGTTCCCTCAACTACACTACCATATCCTTCCTCTAGGTCAAGTTTGTCTAGTTCCCTCCACTACACTACCATATCCCTCCTCTAGGTCTAGTTGGTCTAGTTCCCTCCCTTCCACTACACTACCATATCCCTTCTCTAGGTGTAGTTGGTCAAGTTCCCTCCTCCACTACCATATCCCTCCTCTAGGTCTAGTTCCCTTCACTACATTACCATACCCCTCCTCTAGGCGTAGTTGGTCTAGTTCCCTCCACTACACTACCATATCCCTCCTCTAGGTGTCGTTGGTCTTGTTCCCTCCCCTCCACTACCATATCCCTTCTCTAGGTCCAGTTCCCTCCACTACATTGCCATATCCCTCCTCTAGGCGTATTTGGTCTAGTTCCCTCCACTACACTACCATATCCTCCTCTAGGTGTAGTTAGAAGTTCCCTCCTCTAAACTACCATATCCCGCCTCTAGGTGTAGTTGGTCTAGTTCCCTCCACTACACTACCATATCCCTCCTCTAGGTGTAGTTGGTCTAGTTCCCTCCACTACACTACCATATCCCTCCTCTAGGTGTAGTTGGTCTAGTTCCCTCCACTACATTACCATATCCCTCCTCTAGGTCTAGTTGGTCTAGTTCCCTCCACTACACTACCATATCCCTCCTCTAGGTCTAGTTGGTCTAGTTCCCTCCACTACACTACCATATCCCTCCTCTAGGTCTAGTTGGTCTAGTTCCCCTCCACTACACTACCATATCCCTCCTCTAGGTCTAGTTGGTCTAGTTCCCTCCCCTCCACTACACTACCATATCCCTCCTCTAGGTGTAGTTGGTCTAGTTCCCTCCCCTCCACTACCATATCCCTCCTCTAGGTCTAGTTCCCTCCACTACATTGCCATATCCCTCCTCTAGGCGTATTTGGTCTAGTTCCCTCCACTACACTACCATATCCCTCCTCTAGGTGTAGTTAGTCTAGTTCCCTCCTCTACACTACTATATCCCGCCTCTAGGTGTAGTTGGTCTAGTTCCCTCCACTACATTACCATATCCCTCCTCTAGGTGTAGTTGGTCAAGTTCCCTCCACTACACTACCATATCCATCCTCTAGGTGTAGTTAGTCTAGTTCCCTCCACTACATTACCATATCCCTCCTCTAGGTGTAGTTGGTCTAGTTCCCTCCACTACACTACCATATCCTTCCTCTAGGTCTAGTTTGTCTAGTTCCCTCCCCAACACTACCATATCCCTCCTCTAGATCTAGTTTGTCAAGTTCCCTCCACTACACTACCATATCCCTCCTCTGTATAACCTTGGTCTAGTTGGTCTAGTTCCCTCCACTACACTACCATATCCCTCCTCTAGGTCTAGTTGGTCTAGTTCCCTCCACTACACTACCATATCCCTCCTCTAGGTGTAGTTTGTCTAGTTCCCTCCACTACACTACCATATCCCTCCTCTAGGTCTAGTTGGTCTAGTTCCCTCCCCTCCACTACACTACCATATCCCTCCTCTAGGTGTAGTTGGTCTAGTTCCCTCCACTACACTACCATATCCCTCCTCTAGGTGTAGTTGGTCTAGTTCCCTCCACTACATTACCATATCCCTCCTCTAGGTGTAGTTGGTCTAGTTCCCTCCACTACACTACCATATCCCTCCTCTAGGTCTAGTTGGTCTAGTTCCCTCCACTACACTACCATATCCCTCCTCTAGGTCTAGTTGGTCTAGTTCCCCTCCACTACACTACCATATCCCTCCTCTAGGTCTAGTTGGTCTAGTTCCCTCCACTACACTACCATATCCCTCCTCTAGGTCTAGTTGGTCTAGTTCCCTCCTCCACTACCATATCCCTCCTCTAGGTCTAGTTCCCTCCACTACATTGCCATATCCCTCCTCTAGGCGTATTTGGTCTAGTTCCCTCCACTACACTACCATATCCCTCCTCTAGGTGTAGTTAGAAGTTCCCCCCTCTACACTACTATATCCCGCCTCTAGGTGTAGTTGGTCTAGTTCCCTCCACTACATTACCATATCCCTCCTCTAGGTGTAGTTGGTCTAGTTCCCTCCACTACACTACCATATCCCTCCTCTAGGTGTAGTTGGTCTAGTTCCCTCCACTACACTACCATATCCCTCCTTTAGGTGTAGTTGGTCTAGTTCCCTCCACTACACTACCATATCCCTCCTCTAGGTGTAGTTGGTCTAGTTCCCTCCACTACATTACCATATCCCTCCTCTAGGTGTAGTTGGTCAAGTTCCCTCCACTACACTACCATATCCATCCTCTAGGTGTAGTTAGTCTAGTTCCCTCCACTACATTACCATATCCCTCCTCTAGGTGTAGTTGGTCTAGTTCCCTCCACTACACTACCATATCCTTCCTCTAGGTCTAGTTTGTCTAGTTCCCTCCCCAACACTACCATATCCCTCCTCTAGATCTAGTTTGTCAAGTTCCCTCCACTACACTACCATATCCCTCCTCTGTATAACCTTGGTCTAGTTGGTCTAGTTCCCTCCACTACACTACCATATCCCTCCTCTAGGTCTAGTTGGTCTAGTTCCCTCCACTACACTACCATATCCCTCCTCTAGGTCTAGTTTGTCTAGTTCCCTCCACTACACTACCATATCCCTCCTCTGTATAACCTTGGTCTAGTTGGTCTAGTTCCCTCCATTACACTACCATATCCCTCCTCTAGGTCTAGTTGGTCTAGTTCCCTCCACTACACTACTATCCCTCCTCTAGGTGTAGTTGGTCTTGTTCCCTCCACTCCACTACCATATCCCTCCTCTAGGTACATTGCCATATCCCTCCTCTAGGCGTAGTTGGTCTAGTTCCCTCCACTACACTACCATATCCCTCCTCTAGGTGTAGTTGGTCTAGTTCCCTCTAGGTCTCCACTACACTACCATATCCCTCCTCTAGGTGTAGTTGGTCTAGTTCCTCCACTACACTACCATATCCCTCCTCTAGGTGTAGTTGGTCTAGTTCCCTCCACTACACTGACCATATCCCTCCTCTAGGTGTAGTTGGTCTAGTTCCCTCCAATACACTACCATATCCTCCTCTAGGTGTAGTTGGTCTAGTTCCACTACATTACCATATCCCTCCTCTAGGTCTAGTTGGTCTAGTTCCCTCCACTACACTACCATATCCCTCCTCTAGGTGTAGTTGGTCTAGTTCCCTCCACTACACTACCATATCCCTCCTCTAGGTCTAGTTGGTCTAGTTCCCTCCCACTCCACTACACTACCATATCCCTCCTCTAGGTGTAGTTGGTCTTCTACTATCATATCATTCTCCTCTAGGTCTAGTTGGTCTAGTTCCCTCCCCATATCCCTCCACCCTACTACTACCATATCCCTCCTCTAGGTCTAGTTGGTCTAGTTCCCCACTCCTACTACAGGTCTAGTTTGTCTACCATATCCCTCCTCCTCTAGGTATCCCTAGTTGGTCTAGTTCCCTCCACTCCACCATATCATTCTCCTCTAGGTCCATTCCCTCCCCATCCATATCCCTCCTCTAGGTCTAGTTGGTCTAGTCCCCTCCCTCCACTACACTATCATATCCCTCCTCTAGGTGTGTCGTTGGTCTTTTCCTCCCTCCACTACCATACCCCTCCTCTAGGTCTAGTTCCCTCCACTTCATTGCCATATCCCTCCTCTAGGCGCTTTGGTCTAGTTCCCTCCTACACTACCATATCCTCCTCTGTATAACTAGGTCTAGTTGGTCTAGTTCCCTCCACTACACTACCATATCCTTCCTCTAGGTCTAGTTTGTCTAGTTCCCTCCACTACACTACCATATCCCTCCTCTAGGTGTAGTTGGTCTAGTTCCCTCCACTACACTACCATATCCCTCCTCTAGGTCTAGTTGGTCTAGTTCCCACTCCACATATCCCTCCTCTACTACCATATCCCTCCTCTAGGTGTCTACTACCATTCCTCTAGTCTAGTTCCTTCCCTCCACTACACTACCATATCCCTCCTCTAGGTCTAGTTGGTCTAGTTCCCTCCACTACACTACCATATCCCTCCTCTAGGTGTAGTTGGTCTAGTTCCCTCCACTACACTACCATATCCCTCCTCTAGGTGTAGTTGGTCTAGTTCCCTCCACTACACTACCATATCCTCCTCTAGGTGTAGTTGGTCTAGTTCCCTCCACTACACTACCATATCCCTCCTCTAGGTCTAGTTGGTCTAGTTCCCCCTCCACTACACTACCATATCCCTCCTCTAGGTCTAGTTGGTCTAGTTCACTATCCATAGCCCTCCTCTAGGTCTAGTTGGTCTAGTTCCCTCCACTACACTACCATATCCCTCCTCTAGGTCTAGTTGGTCTAGTTCCCTCCACTACACTACTACACTACCCATATCCCTCCTAGTTTGTCTAGTTCCTCCACTACACTGCCATAGTTGGGTCTAGTTCCCTCCACTACACTACCATATCCCTCCTCTAGGTGTAGTTGGTCTAGTTCCCTCCACTACACTACCATATCCCTCCTCTAGGTGTAGTTGGTCTAGTTCCCTCCACTACACTACCATATCCCTCCTCTAGGTCTAGTTGGTCTAGTTCCCTCCACTACACTACCATATCCCTCCTCTAGGTGTAGTTGGTCTAGTTCCCTCCACTACACTACCATATCCCTCCTCTAGGTCTAGTTGGTCTAGTTCCCTCCACTACACTACCATATCCCTCCTCTAGGTGTAGTTGGTCTAGTTCCCTCCACTACACTACCATATCCCTCCTCTAGGTGTAGTTGGTCTAGTTCCTGGTCTAGTTCCCTCCACCTCCTCTAGGTCAGTTGGTCTACCACTATCCATATCCTCCTCTAGGTGTAGTTGGTCTAGTTCCTCCACTACATTACCATATCCCTCCTCTAGTTCCCTCCACTACACTACCATATCCCTCCTCTAGGTCTAGTTGGTCCCCTCCACTACACTACCATATCCCCTCTAGGTGTAGTTGGTCTAGGTGTAGTTGGTCTAGTTCCACTCCACTACATTGGTCTAGTTCCCTCCACTACCATATCCCTCCACTATACTACTAGGTGTAGTTGGTCTATTTCCCTCCACTACACTACCATATCCCTCCTCTAGGTGTAGTTGGTCTATTTCCCTCCACTACACTACCATATTCCTCCTCTAGGTGGATTTGGTCTAGTTCCCTCCTCTCAGTGTAGTTTGTGTAGTGCCACTACAGTGTCCCTCCTCTTCTCTTCTGTACCCTTCTATTGTATATATTGATTTTCCCCAGGTTAGTTCAAATGAAAGCTGAGTGTGAAAGCTGCGAGCCCCTGTATTTTTGCCTAAAGTCCCAGACTGCGTCCTAAATGGCACCCTATTCCATATATACTGTTGTGCACTTATTTTCCCCAAGATCCATAGAGCTCTCATCAAAAGTAGTGCAATATGTGTGAAATGAGGTGGCATTTAGGACACAGATTTGTTGTCCTTGGTATCTGAAGTATTAAAGCCCAGGTACTGTATCAGAATGAATGGTGCAGTGAAAGCATCAACTCACTACAGTACACACAACTCATCTGAGACCCAGAGAGCTCCGTCTGCTTCCTGTTTATCTAAGTGTGTCTATCTGTACGCTTGCTCTCTGGGATGGTGCATAATGTGAGGTGTGTATCTGCTGAACCATGAATTAATAGGAGTGTGTTTTCGTCAGGGGGTTTGGGGAGGAATTCTGAGCAGCTAGCTATCAGAGTGCACTAATTACTGAATTATTGCAATATCAAAATATACTGCAAGGGGGGTAATCAGAGAAATAAAGAGAGGGAGGGAGGAGAGGCATGTAGAATCTAAGGGAGCGAGAAAGAGAGAGAGCGGGAGAGAGAGTGCAAAACAGAGAAGAGGTGTGTAGTGTCTCTGATTCAAGTTGTCTGCAGCACAACAGTCTGAAGTGCAGCAACAAAGACAGCAGTGAAAGCTAACAACCGGGGCCACGTGTCCGCTGCTGTGTGTGTCACAGGATGTTGGTGGCACCTTAATTGGGAAGGACGGGCTCGTGGAAACGGCTGGAGCGGAATCAGTGGAATGGTATCAAATACATCAAATGCATAGTTTCATGTGTTTGATGCCATTCACTCCATTCCAGACATTATTATGACCCTTCCTCCACTGGTGTGTGTATGTGCTTGTCTGCTTACATTAGCGCAAGTAAATGCACAGAATGCACCCTCTCTTCCATCCCCTCGCTGCCCCAAACCCCTCCACATTGACACTTGCCCTCTGACCTCTACCCTACAGGTGGCTGCCCTATGACAGCCCAGCCCCTGGCAGACCGATCATGTGATCCAGCCTGCAACAAACCGCGCTCCTTCTGCACAGAGGTAAGTCTGGAAACAGAAAGCAAGAGAGATGGGGAGAGAAAGAGAAAGAGCGAGAGAGAGAGTCAGACAGACCCTGTGGGGATGACACCAGTCCATCTGGGTTAGTTGAGAAAACAGAGGAGGTAAAGAAGAATAGAGAAGAAGAAAACAGCTGTTAGTCTCTGATGGTGTCCTCATGCTGTTGTTATGGTGTTCCTAGTACACGTGCAGATGAATGCCCCTGTACTTACTGTATCGCTACAGGGATCGTTGCATCTGCCGTAGCAGGAGCCTACTACATAAATGTATGTGAAATGACAACGCATGATCAACAAGACTATTCTCACAGGCCAGTACAAACCAGTACAAATAACATAGAACATGTAACTTCAATGATTTTTTTATTACATTTATTTAATTCTTAGTCTTATGTGAGCAAGAAATATCCCGGAATATACAGCCTGGTATTTGAAGTGTTGTCTGTCCCTCCTCAGGCTGAGAGCTTCCAGCATTTGTGTTCACTACAAACAGAGTCAATTTCCTGGAAACACCAGGGGACCAGTTAAATGGGTACACTAGGAGTGTGTGTGTGTGTGTTCTGACCCATGTCAGAACACATTAGAACCAGGACTCAGTTCTCTAGTCAGTGCTAGCTGAGGGGGCTGTGAGATAGCTACAACAACATGTCTAGCTGAATATGGCCCAAATGTGTCTGTTTGTGTAGTGTCGGTCCAATGTTTCATAAGTTGAAAAAGAAGATTCCAGAGAATGTCCATACACACAAAAGTTTATCTCTCTCAAATGTTGTGCAGAAATTTGATTACATTCTTGTTAGTGAGCATTTCTTCTTTGCCAGGATAATCCATCCACCTGACAGATGTGGTATATCAAGAAGCTGATCAAACATGATCATTACACAGGTGCAATTTGTGTTGGGGACAATAAAAGGCCACTCTAAAATGTGAAGTTTGGTCACACAACACAATGGATGTCAAAGGTTTTTGAGGGAGTGTGCAATTGGCATGCTGACTGCAGGAATGTCCACCAGAGCTTTTGCCAGATAACTGGAATTTGGCAGTACATCCAAACGGCCTCACAACCACAGACCACGTGTATCCAAGCCGGCCCAGGACCTCCACATCCGGTTTCTTCACCTGCTGGATGGTCTGAGACCAGCCACCCGGACAGTTGATGAAACTGTGGGTTTGCAGCGTAGCCTAGTGGTTAGAGTGTTGGACTAGTAACCGGAAGGTTGTGAGTTCAAACCCCCGAGCTGACAAGGTACAAATCTGTCGTTCTGCCCCTGAACAGGCAGTTAACCCACTGTTCCTAGGCCGTCATTGAAAATAAGAATGTGTTCTTAACTGACTTGCCTTGTTAAATAAAGGTAAAATAAAATTAAAAATAACCGAAGAATTTCTGCACAAACTGTCAGAAACCGTCTCAGGGAAGCTCATCTGCGTGCTTGTTGTCCTCTCTAGGGTCTTGACCTGACTGCAGTTCAGTGTCTTAATCGTGGCGGTGCGGTTATGGTATGGGCAGGCATAAGCTACAGACAATGAACACAATTGCATTTATGGATGGTAATTTGAATGCACAGAGAGTGATGAGATCCTGAGGCAGGGGGTGTTGTGCCATTCATCTGCCGCCATCACCTCATGTTTCAGCATGATAATGCACGGCCCCATGTCTCAAGGATCTTTACACAGTTCCTAGAAGCTGAAAATGTCCCAGTTTATCCATGGCCTACATACTCACTAGCCATGTCAACCATTGATTATGTTTGGGATGCTCTGGATCGACTTGTACGACAGCGTGTTTCAGTTCAAACTAGCCATTGAAGAGGAGTGGGACAACATTTCACAGGCCACCATCAACAGCCTGATCAACTCTATGTGAAGGAGATGTGTCGCTGCATGAGGCAAATGGTCACACCAGATACTGACTGGTTTTCTGATCCACACCCCTACCTTTTCTTAAAGGTATCTGTGACCAACAGATGCATATCTGTATTCCCAGTCCTGTAATTTCAAAACCATAGGGACAAATGATTTCAATTGCCTGATTTCCTGACCTGTAACTCAGTAAAATCTTTGAAATTGTTGCATGTTGCATTTGTATTTTTGTTCAGTATATGTTTGTGATTTCCCAGGGCTGGGGGAGAGAAACAGTGTTTCTGTGATTGTGTATGCTGTATATCCTGTTCCATTTAATTTCATCAGATTCCCTGTTTTTGCGTTTGTCTATATATGCATGCATGCATGTGTGTGTATACGAGAAGATGTGTGTGTGCGTGTACGTGTGTGTCTGTTTGTGTGTGTCAGTGTGTTTGTGTGTGTGTGCATGCACATGCAGGTCTTGGTGTGTGTGTAAGCTGTGTGTGTCAGTGTGTTTGTGTGTGTGCATGCACATGCAGGTCTTGGTGTGTGTGTAAGCTGTGTGTGTCAGTGTGTTTGTGTGTGTGCATGCACATGCAGGTCTTGGTGTGTGTGTAAGCTGTGTGTGTCAGTGTGTTTGTGTGTGTGTGCATGCACATGCAGGTCTTGCTGTGTGTAAGCTGTGTGTGTCAGTGTGTTTGTGTGTGTGTGCATGCACATGCAGGTCTTGCTGTGTGTAAGCTGTGTGTGTCAGTGTGTTTGTGTGTGTGTGCATGCACATGCAGGTCTTGCTGTGTGTAAGCTGTGTGTGTCAGTGTGTTTGTGTGTGTGTGCATGCACATGCAGGTCTTGCTGTGTGTAAGCTGTGTGTGTCAGTGTGTTTGTGTGTGTGCATGCACATGCAGGTCTTGCTGTGTGTAAGCTGTGTGTGTCAGTGTGTTTGTGTGTGTGCATGCACATGCAGGTCTTGCTGTGTGTAAGCTGTGTGTGTCAGCCACAGACTTGGCAGTGTGCTGTTTAGCCCCATGCTGTAGAACCAGGCTGCATAACAAACCAGTGATAAGGCTGCATCCTCATCCTGCCTCTCTCTTTGTCTGCCACTTTGGTTATGCTAATCAACCCTCCTGTTTCCTGCCCTGTTCTTTCATCCGTCGACCGTGTGTGTGTGTGTGTGTGTGTGTGTGTGTGTGTGTGTGTGTGTGTGTGTGTGTGTGTGTGTGTGTGTGTGTGTGTGTGTGTGTGTGTGTGTGTGTGTGTGTGTGTTCAGCCGTACAGCCACTGATTGCATTGTGGGTATTTCTTCTCGGGGTGATTATCCTCCGGAGATTACTGGGGAATAGGGGAGCCCCCCGCCAAGCAGGCAGATGAATGAACAGAGAGAGCGGGATGAGAGAAACAGAGCACCAGAAACCTCTGGGTTGGGCAGATGAATGAACAGAGAGAGAGGGATGAGAGAAACAGAGCACCAGAAACCTCTGGGTTGGGCAGATGAATGAACAGAGAGAGAGGGATGAGAGAAACAGAGCACCAGAAACCTCTGGGTTGGGCAGATGAATGAACAGAGAGAGAGGGATGAGAGAAACAGAGCACCAGAAACCTCTGGGTTGGGCAGATGAATGAACAGAGAGAGAGGGATGAGAGAAACAGAGCACCAGAAACCTCTGGGTTGGGCAGATGAATGAACAGAGAGAGAGGGATGAGAGAAACAGAGCACCAGAAACCTCTGGGTTGGGCAGATGAATGAACAGAGAGAGAGGGATGAGAGAAACAGAGCACCAGAAACCTCTGGGTTGGGCAGATGAATGAACAGAGAGAGAGGGATGAGAGAAACAGAGCACCAGAAACCTCTGGGTTGGGCAGATGAATGAACAGAGAGAGATGAGGGCATGAGATGAATGAACAGAGAGAGGGATGAGAGAAACAGAGCACCAGAAACCTTTGGGTTGGGCAGATGAATGAACAGAGAGAGAGGGATGAGAGAAACAGAGCACCAGAAATCTTTGGGTTGGGCAGATGAATGAACAGAGAGAGAGGGATGAGAGAAACAGAGCACCAGAAACCTCTGGGTTGGGCAGATGAATGAACAGAGAGAGCGATGATAGAAAGAAGGAGACAGAGAAGAATAAGAGAAAGAGAGAAGGAACATGGGTTAACTTTGGGCTGGCTGTATACCCCAACCCAAACAGACCCCACCCTTTAAATCTCAAAGCATGAATTTCTGTCTGATCCCCCCTCTCTTTCAAAGCAGCAGTAGCATCACAAAGGGGTTTGAAACGTGCGATGGTTCATTTTAATACTGCCAAGATATGAGGCTGAGCTCAAGCTGAGGGATGATTAATTCAGTTACACCTGAGAATATTTGATAAGAAATAACCTTACTTATTAAAATCCAACTTGATGCTTAACCAGGTCAGTAGCCTCCGACAGCTTTATTTGCTCTGCTAAAAGAGATGAAACTGACTAAAATGATTTCATATTGACCGTCTCTGACATGCCAGCAAGAGCAACCCCTTGATGTGTGAGTGCATTTCCCTTATACATGTGTGTACCTCCCCTCTTCTCCTAGGCGGGTGTGTGTGGTTGTGATGAGGGCTACACGGAGGTGATGACATCAGACGGCCTGCTGGACCAGTGTACGGTGATCCCTGTGTTAGAGATCCCCACGGCAGGGGACAACAGGGCTGACGTGAAGACCATCAGGGCGGTCAGCCCCACACAGCCCTCCAACAGCCTGCCTGGCCGAGCTGGACGCACCTGGTTCCTACAGCCCTTCGGACCAGGTGCACTAACCAGACAGATTTACTCTAGCAATTTACGGGACAGTAGGGAACCATCCAAGAAATTTCTTAGTTGTTATTATGTGATATTGGCGAATCTTGTTAGAATATCGGCCTATATTTTGTAGAAAGTAAATGTGAATATATTCAGGAATTATAGCAGCATTTGCAGTAGAGCTACAAAAAGGTAACCATTATGCATGGTGTCATTCCCGGTAGCCACATTGTTTTTGCACAAATCCCTTAACGACGTCAAGAGGTATATGAACAGAAGTCTCACACCGGCCGTTTGCCCACATATTTAGGATTAGGCCGAGAATTTGTCATCCTCAGAATATCCATCAATTCTACTCACGGATGATGATGCGGTGGATCTTTATAGTCACAGAGAAATGGAGGCACAATCCATTTATAATAATTTACACACAACAGATGATCAGGAAAACATGTGGTGTGCTGCTCTACTGCACAGGAATGGAGGTGCAGAGAAGCCGTTCACATTAGAGTCCAATGTGAGCTGTCACTGACGTTGGTCACTTGCCAGTGTGCTAAGTGTGTGTGGTGTGTCCTTCTCTACAGATGGTAAACTGAAGACATGGGTCTACGGTGTGGCAGCTGGAGCTTTTGTTCTACTCGTCTTTATAGTCTCCATGACCTTCCTAGCCTGGTAAGTTAACGTGTTTGATAGTTTGTGTATATCAGTCATCTGAATGTCACCTGTATTCTGTATGTAACCCCTCTCTATGTATGTATGTATGTATGTATGTATGTATGTATGTATGTATGTATGTATGTATGTATGTATGTATGTATGTATGTATGTATGTATGTATGTATGTATGTATGTATGTATGTATGTATGTATGTATGTATGTATGTATGTATGTATGTATGTATGTAATCATCTGTATGTACACTGAGTGTACAAAACATTAACCTCTACGAGATCTGTGACCCACCTCACGGGACGGTTGAGCTAACGTGCTCTAATGCGTTTAGCATGAGTTTGTAAGTAACAAGAACATTTCCCAGGGCATAGACATATCTGATATGGGCAGAACGCTTAAATTCGTGTTAATCTAACTGCACTGTCCCATTTACAGTAGCTATTACAGTGAAAGAATACCATGTTATTGTTTGTGCACTGTTATGAACTTGAAAATGTATCAATAAACCAATTAGGCACATTTGGGCTGACTCGATACAGCATTTTGAACAGAAATTCAATTGTTCATTTGATCAGTCTAAAACTTTGCACATGCCATCATCTAGTGGCCAACACCAACATTATGCCTAACCTGGAATAGTACATTGTGATGTTTCTCTTGCATTTCAAAGATGATTACAAAAAAAACATTCCTTTGTGTTGTCTTTTACCAGATCTAATGTGTTACATTCTCCCACATTCATTTCCACAAACTTCAGTGCTTCCTTTTAAATGGTATCAAGAATATGCATATCCTTGCTTCAGGTCCTGAGAAACAGGCAGGTAGATTTGGGTATGTCATTTTAGGCGAATATAAAATAAAATTTAAAAAAGGGTTTGATCCGTGGTTTTAAGGACATCTGCTCTTTCCATGTCATATACTGACAATGTGAATCCAGGTGAAAGCTACAGTATTATCCCTCACTTGTTAAATCCACTTCAATCAGTGTAGGTGAAGGGGAGGAGACAGGTTAAATAATGATTTTAAGCCTTGAGACCATTTAGACATGGATTGTGTAGGTGTGCCATTCAGAGGGTGAATGGGTAAGACAAAATATTTAAGTGCCTTTGAAAGGGTTATGGTAGTAGGTGCCAAGTGCACCAGTTTGTGTCAAGGACGGCAGCGCTGCTGTGTTTTTTTCACACCCAACAGTTTCCCGTGTGTTCCGATAATGCTCCCCCAACCAAAGGACATCCAGCCAATTTGACACAACTGTGGGAAGTATTGGAGTCAACATGGGCCAGCATCCCTCTGGAAGGCTTTTGACACCTTGTAGAGTGCATCGTCGGATGAAATGAGGCTGTCCTGAGTGCGAAAGTGTGGGGTGCAACCCAATATTAGGAAGGTGTCCTTAATGTTTTGTGCACTCAGTGTATATTACTTCACGATCACATCAGCTTCATTTTTACCCATTCATTTTCATTTCAAATCATGTCATTACTTGTACTCTCCATTTTGCTTTTCTCTTTCCATCTATCTCCCCATCTCACCCGTTCATCCCCCCACCTTATCCGTTCACCCCCTCCTCCTCCGTGCAACCCCGCTCCTCCTCCGTGCACCCCCCTCCTCCGTGCACCCCCTCCTCCGTGCACCCCCTCCTCCGTGCACCCCCTCCTCTGTTCACCCCCCTCCTCCGTGCACCCCCCTCCTCCGTGCACCCCGTCCTCTGTTCACCCCCTCCTCCTCCGTGCACCCCCTCCGTGCACCCCCCTCCGTGTACCCCCTCCTCCTCCGTGCACCCCCTCCTCCTCTGTGCACCCCCTTCCTCCTCCGTTCACCCCCTCCTCCGTTCACCCCCTCCTCCTCCGTGCACCCCCTCCTCTGTGCTCCTCCGTGCACCCCCCTCCCTTCCTCCTCCGTTCACCTCCCCTCCTCCGTGCACCCCCTCCTCCTCCTTGCACCCCCTCCTCCGTGCACCCCCCCCCCACCCTCCTCCTCCTTGCCTCCTCCGTGCACCCCCCACCTTCACCCTCCTCCTCCTTGCCGTGCACCCCCCACCCTCCTCCTCCTTGCACCCCCCTCCTCCGTGCACCCCCACCCCACCCCCAACTCCTCCTCCTTGCACCCCCAACTCCCCCTCCTCCTCCGTGCACCCCCCCCCCACCCTCCTCCTCCTTGCCCCCCCCTCCTCCGTGCACCCCCCCCCTCCTCCTCCGTCTGTGCACCCCCTCCTCCGTGCACCCCCAACCCCCCTCCTCCTCCATGCACCCCACCCCCCTCCTCCGTGCACCCCCAACTCCCCTCCTCATCCGTGCACCCCGCAACTCCCCTCCTCCTCCGTGCACCCCCCAACTCCCCTCTTCCTCCCCCTCCCTCCGTGCACCCCCCCTCCTCCATCAGTCAGAGTATTACCCGTCTCTGTAACTGGAACCCTGACCGGTGCACTGATACAGTGGTCTGGAGAGGACAGAACGATCATACCATGGCTTATACGTGTCCTGACTGCCAGAATGAGGCACACGAACTAGAACAACAACATCCATATCAACAACAACAACCGCATCAGAATCATTGTCAAGATCAACAAAAATTACAACAACAAAAACATAAATATCAACAACAACATCAACAAAATCAACAACAACCACCACCACCACCAGAACAAAATCAACACTGTCAGCAACAACCATATAATCAACAACATAAATATCAACAAGAAGCACAACAGCCTCAACAACAAAACCATCATAAACAACAAAATCACCACCAACAACCACAAGGCATAGAAACACTCATAACTTAGAGGTCCTGACGTAATGGCGGCCCTCGCTGCAGTGTTCACACAAACTCCCCTACCCTCTGTCTTTCTCTCCTTCCCACATCTGCTATCACATGTGCCTGTCCGACCAATCACATGGAGCTATTGATGGAGGTGAGCAGGAAGTCATCCCCTCAGGTCCCTCTGTTAGACCTCTGACTCCTCTGTGCTCCTGGAGTTTGTTGAGTAGTCTTTAGAGCACCTCCATACTTAAACATACTTCTGTACAGAATCCATTTTAGGAAGTCCCTTGGTTATTTGTTGAAGGACTTCATAATATGGATGCCGTATATTTCTGATTTCAGAGATGCAGAACATTGATCTCATAGTTACTCTATAAAACGACCAGCTTTCACTTTTAATAGCATACTGTCCTCTTGTGGCCAGATAGAAGAATCACTCATCACCATTATTCAATGATCCCCTCACCATTCCAGATAGAAGAATCACTCATCACCATTATTCAATGATCCCCCTCACCATTCCAGATAGAAGAATCACTCATCACCATTATTCAATGATCCCCTCACCATTCCAGATAGAAGAATCACTCATCACCATTATTCAATGATCCCCTCACCATTCCAGATAGAAGAATCACTCATCACCATTATTCAATGATCCCCTCACCATTCCAGATAGAAGAATCACTCATCACCATTATTCAGTGATCCCCTCACCATTCCAGATAGAAGAATCACTCATCACCATTATTCAATGATCCCCTCACCATTCCAGATAGAAGAATCACTCATCACCATTATTCAATGATCCCCCTCACCATTCCAGATAGAAGAATCACTCATCACCATTATTCAATGATCCCCTCACCATTCCAGATAGAAGAATCACTCATCACCATTATTCAGTGATCCCCTCACCATTCCAGATAGAAGAATCACTCATCACCATTATTCAATGATCCCCTCACCATTCCAGATAGAAGAATCACTCATCACCATTATTCAGTGATCCCCTCACCATTCCAGATAGAGGAATCACTCATCAACATTATTCAATGATCCCCTCACCATTCCAGATAGAAGAATCACTCATCAACATTATTCAATGATCCCCTCACCATTCCAGATAGAAGAATCACTCATCAACATTATTCAATGATCCCCTCACCATTCCAGATAGAAGAATCACTCATCACCATTATTCAGTGATCCCCTCACCATTCCAGATAGAGGAATCACTCATCAACATTATTCAATGATCCCCTCACCATTCCAGATAGAGGAATCACTCATCAACATTATTCAATGATCCCCTCACCATTCCAGATAGAAGAATCACTCATCAACATTATTCAATGATGCCCTCACCATTCCAGATAGAAGAATCACTCATCACCATTATTCAGTGATCCCCTCACCATTCCAGATAGAAGAATCACTCATCACCATTATTCAATGATCCCCCTCACCATTCCAGATAGAAGAATCACTCATCACCATTATTCAATGATCCCCCTCACCATTCCAGATAGAAGAATCACTCATCACCATTATTCAATGATCCCCTCACCATTCCAGATAGAAGAATCACTCATCGCCATTATTCAATGATCCCCTCACCATTCCAGATAGAAGAATCACTCATCCCCATTATTCAATGATCCCCCTCACCATTCCAGATAGAAGAATCACTCATCACCATTATTCAATGATCCCCCTCACCATTCCAGATAGAAGAATCACTCATCGCCATTATTCAATGATCCCCCTCACCATTCCAGATAGAAGAATCACTCATCACCATTATTCAATGATCCCCCTCACCATTCCAGATAGAAGAATCACTCATCACCATTATTCAATGATCCCCCTCACCATTCCAGATAGAAGAATCACTCATCACCATTATTCAATGATCCCCCTCACCATTCAAGCTTTTATTTGTACCATCCATTCCTCCCGATCCATTTATGATGGACACATTCCACAACATATCTTATTTACATTTGATATATATTCATCATTGTGTTTTTATTGTCTCTCATCCCTGTGTTTTGTATGCAATGTTGTGATGTGTGATATATTAGAGCCTGCCCAGACATGCCATAGTGTTGTCATCATTATGTACCTATAGCTAACTGTCTACACTGTCTCTGTGTGCCATAGCCTAGTTTCCATTAAGGTGAGTGGGAACTGTTTGAGTGGGAACTGTTCTGGGCTGGGGAAAAAAAGCTGCTTTCTGTACTGTGCTTGTCCCCCTCATCAGCTTCCTGTAGAGTTCAACCTCTCTCACATGTCTCAATATAAAAATGAATTACAGCAGCTGTTGAAATTTTCCATGAAGTGCTGCGTTATCGACTGCACCATCACTTCAATGCTAGGACAAGGGGCCCTGAAATGTGCTTCTGAAATGTTCCTTACTACTGCTGTAACCAACAGATGTGTTGTTTTTCCTTCAAGGACAGTGGTAGTGTAAGAACAGAATCATTGGCAATTTCAATATTGCCTTTTGCATGATGGTAGAACTGACCGTCTACTGAACGCATGGCCTTCAGCATAGTGATGCATGCAGCTCTTTACATGAGGCGACCAGTTTGAAAAGATAGCAGAGAGAGCTCTATGTATCAGGTGGGGGTAACTTAGCCATGATATGGATACGTCCTTCATTATTATGATGTCTAGGCCTACATATTAGGGCTAGGGGTGTCTAAATGTCCTCTTCAAAAATTGAAATATAAAACATGTAATAACAATGCTTTCTGCCATTTTTATTTCCTAGTAAAAAGCCAAAGAAACCCCAGAGAAGACAGATGTATAACAACCGGCTCAAGCCCCTGACCCTGGCCTATGACGGAGACGCTGACATGTGAACCTCCTAATCTACCTGTGGCAGAATCATTTTACACTGACGTCATGGAGACTGTCGTCGTGGGAACAGACAGATTGGTTGTCATGGAGACCCACCTTTGACGGTTCTTCTCAGGCTACCAGTGGGCGTGGCTTAAAATATCTGGAACTCTGGGAAGACTTACATTATGTCACTGATTTATCAATAACAACAAAAAAAATGAAAGTCAGACAGAAATCGAACCATGTTTGTTCATTAGTAGCCTAGAATTTTCCTCCCTCAATATTTTTGATTTATTTAATTTTTGTATAATTTGTTTCACAAGAGCCTTCACAAACTCTATCTTCTTCTTAAGGAAGTCTGCCTTTGCTTATTTGCCATTTAGTACTTTTTCTGTCAAATAAAAAGCCTTTTGAAACAAAGGTTGTTGGAGAGGGCCCTGAAAAAACACAATGATTTTTGCTGCAAAAGCATAAGTCCCTCCTTTGCTACAGGTGCTCTGTTGAAAATGAAATGAGAAACACGCAATGCTTTTTTAAACTTTTCCTGGAGAAAATTTCTGCCTCTCTATTTTTGTTCTGGACTGGATCCTTTTCCCTAAAAAATAAAACAAGAAGAAAGTGTCCTAATCTTGCAGAAATGCTGTCAACCTTTGTAGGAAATCTCTTTCTGCCTCTCATTTTCTCTTATGTTTTCAGGCGCAATATTGCACTATATTAGTGCAGCATGATATGTACTTATGTCTAGGAAGCTGCCTCTCTCAATACAAGATGATGTACAGTCTTGTGCTAGAAATGTCAAAAAGTAGACTTTTTTTCAAAAACAAAAACTCACCAACATTTGTTAAGAATATTTTGCTTATTTTGCTTCTTGTATGTGATATGATGATAGGACGAACGATGCCATGTAAATATTATTTATTTTGTGGGCACCACTTTACCTTTGTAGTAGTATCTGTTTTCAACTGCACTTAATTGAGCTTGCCTGGCGTAATGGAGCCATTGGAATAGTCCCAAAAGTGCAAACCCCGCCCATCTGACACTCCAGGCCAGGCTCAATTAAATGCTCAAAGTATTGGAAAGAAAACAAATACCGTTTGAACCCAGGTCTCAACATGTCTCATTTCTCTGCCTGCCTTTATGTTTGTCTCCTGTTGGTTTCTCTGACTGTTGAAGGATTATTATGGTTAATCATTGTTTTTCCATTTCATTTATTATCTTAATTCAACATCTTAAAGTGCACTGCAGGGAATCCGGATTCCGCATGGCAGAAAAATCATATTGCTCACACCATAAAGAAGCTAATTCAAAGAGCTGTTGAATGTTCATCGAGACACAGCAGCAATTCTATTTGATGACGCTATTGAAAGGGTGCATTTTCACAGTGCAAGAGCAATGTGATTCCTTTTTCCTACTGCGAGTTTGAATGAATATGGTCTTAGTTGTTACGACAGACAGAAGGGTGTGACTGGGTTTGTTCACAACGTCTTCTTTACCTTCTGTTACGTCAGAAGAGAGAGGGTCCACTTTATATCTCGGTCTAATATCTACTGATGTGTAACATTGTCAATCCTAACTAGAACAGCCTACTTGTATCCAAACTACTTCGGCGTATTGCTATATACATATCATATGTGATCTCTCAACGCTGTTCATATTCAGTGTGGCTGTTACATCGGTTGAGAGATGAGTGTGACTACAATGTCTACAATAATCACTCACACACACTTATGCTTTGATCGTTCTCCCTGCCTTGGTGCTATTCTATGATGGGTTATGTATTGCAAAAGCTAGATAGAATGTAGCCTAGGTAGCCACAATGATACTCCAAGGAATTCCAAGGAACAGGTGCATCAAGGTCCTAGATGTCGCTCAAGCTTCTCATGCTAATGCTGCAGTGACATATCTGAAGAGTCAGAGTCCTCTGTCTGAAAACAGGTTATATGCATAATATTGGCTATGGCGGACTGGCAGTTGGTAGTGCAGACTGTTTATTCAATGTTGTAGATGGACAAACCTCATGTAAAGTAAATGAATCTGTTACAACCGTTCTATCCCCCAGAAAACAAAGAGGGTATTGAATCGTGGTAGTAGAGACAGACGGACAGACACATCATTGATCATTTCGAGGAGTCTGTTGCCAGCTGGTCAAAGGGAATGTTCACTTTTTTAAATGAGTTGTAAATAAATGACTGCATAATTTTTTTTATTTAATCATTATTTATGTATTATATATAAATATGTTCATTTCTTTTTTTATTGCGCAGTGTTAAGTAAAAACCTCTAGAAGTGTGTGTGTGCGTGTGTGTGTGTGTGTGTGTGTGTGTGTGTGTGTGTGTGTGTGTGTGTGTGTGTGTGTGTGCATGTGTGTTTCTGCCTATGTGTGTGTAACGTTAATGATCTTTGCTAAAGCGATACTGATGATTACCTTGTTAAAACAAAGTTGCAGAGCTCTGTCCTTTTCCTACAGGTTGTTTATATGTATCTGACCAGTTGCTGATAATAAATAAGAAAAAAATTATAATTGTGTCATTAGCCTCTATGACAAGGCTCTCATCATGCAGTATGCACCCGTATTAAAAAGAGAATATGTTGTAATATCAGTGTGTACCACTAGATGGAGCTAGAACACTATTACTTAAGATTCTCTCCAGCTAGGTCTTTGAAAATATATGTCTCCCCTTTTCCAGCGCAGAAGAAAATATAGATATAGAAACACTCAGCTGAAGACGGCAGAATCTGTGAGAAACTCAGACCCAGGACACACGTAGGTCAGAAAGAGCTATCCACACGCACACACACAGACGTCAGAGGACAGAAGGGGCTTTAGTGAAGTCTGAGGAACTGGAGCTATTCTACTGTACATTTAAAATCACACTCTCTCTGGCCTGGGCGATAGTGTGAAGATGTTTCTTAATCTTTAAGAGTCTAAGCTGGGGCGGATTGTTTGAAAATGATCATGCCAAGGATCATTTTGCTTTTTGCTTTTGAAAAATATATATAAAAAATATTAGATAAAACATTGAATTTGGCCTTACTGCTATTAGCCCATAGAAATGCATTTCATAACAGATTCATACATGTAAAAACTGATTTTCTTAACTGGTACCAGGCTGGATTGAGGCGCAGCCCATGCAACAAAACTAAACATATCTCTAGTTTAAACAAACAGATTTTGACAGGGATTACTTAATCATATTTGTTCCTAGGTGGAACATAAAGCTTCCATGAGAGAGCACCACTGGTACCGATTTGATGCCTTTCTGGGAATGGTTTTCCTGGCCAGTCATGACAGGATTGTGCTTTACATTTACAGGTCATTCCTACGTTAATGGTCTTGTAGATATTGTTACCATGTTGTTTCTATGTAAATTCCACATAATTTAGTAAGTGTCCCTAACAGCAGCCTATTCCTTGTTTAGTGGACTATATTTGACCAGGCCCTGGTTTACAGTAAATGACATTCCTCCACTGAATCAGTTGATTGTCCTCTCCTCTGCTTGTTAAAGTCATCTTTCGGTCTTAATCAACCAGAGTCATCACACTGTCACAATTGTAATCATTGATCAGGGAGATTAACCACAGTTCGTCTGTGTGGCCTTGGTACTACCGGCCATTCAGCTCCTCTCATGATCATGTCTCCATCTGTGTGTGTGTGTGTGTGTGTGTGTGTGTGTGTGTGTGTGTGTGTGTGTGTGTGTGTGTGTGTGTGTGTGTGTGTGTGTGTGTGTGCTCCTTAATCAACTTAATCAATTCACTTCTGTTGTGATACCACTTCTTGTTTCGACCTCTGAGTTATGAAGATCCAGGAAAAGTTGATGAAGAGAGAGAGGAAATGTATCTATCTCTCTCTCTCTCTCTCACTCTGTCTCTCTCTCTCTGCTTCATAGAAGACAAATCAAAATCTTATTTTATTTGTCACATGCGCCAAATACAACCGTGAAATGCGTACTTACAAGTCCATAACCAACAATGTAGTTGAAGAAATAGAGTTAAGAAAATATGTACGAAATACACTTAATGTAAAAAATTAAATCAAAAGTAACACTATAAAATAACAATAGTAGACACTATATACCACATCAGTGATGTAAACAGTAGAGAGGCCACTGCCAGTAACACTATAAAATAACAATAGTAGACACTATATACCACATCAGTGATGTAAACAGTAGAGAGGCCACTGCCAGTAACACTATAAAATAACAATAGTAGACACTATATACCACATCAGTGATGTAACCAGTAGAGGCCACTGCCAGTAACACTATAAAATAACAATAGTAGACACTATATACCACATCAGTGATGTAAACAGTAGAGAGGCCACTGCCAGTAACACTATAAAATAACAATAGTAGACACTATATACCACATCAGTGATGTAACCAGTAGAGAGGCCACTGCCAGTAACACTATAAAATAACAATAGTAGACACTATATACCACATCAGTGATGTAAACAGTAGAGAGGCCACTGCCAGTAACACTATAAAATAACAATAGTAGACACTATATACCACATCAGTGATGTAACCAGTAGAGGCCACTGCCAGTAACACTATAAAATAACAATAGTAGACACTATATACCACATCAGTGATGTAACCAGTAGAGAGGCCACTGCCAGTAACACTATAAAATAACAATAGTAGACACTATATACCACATCAGTGATGTATGTAAACAGTATAAAATAACAATAGTAGACACTATATACCATCAGTGATGTAACCAGTAGAGGCCACTGCCAGTAACACTATAAAATAACAATAGTAGACACTATATACCACATCAGTGATGTAACCAGTAGAGGCCACTGCCAGTAACACTATAAAATAACAATAGTAGACACTATATACCACATCAGTGATGTAACCAGTAGAGAGGCCACTGCCAGTAACACTATAAAATAACAATAGTAGACACTATATACCACATCAGTGATGTAACCAGTAGAGGCCACTGCCAGTAACACTATAAAATAACAATAGTAGACACTATATACCACATCAGTGATGTAACCAGTAGAGGCCACTGCCAGTAACACTATAAAATAACAATAGTAGACACTATATACCACATCAGTGATGTAACCAGTAGAGAGGCCACTGCCAGTAACACTATAAAATAACAATAGTAGACACTATATACCACATCAGTGATGTAACCAGTAGAGGCCACTGCCAGTAACACTATAAAATAACAATAGTAGACACTATATACCACATCAGTGATGTAACCAGTAGAGAGGCCACTGCCAGTAACACTATAAAATAACAATAGTAGACACTATATACCACATCAGTGATGTAACCAGTAGAGAGGCCACTGCCAGTAACACTATAAAATAACAATAGTAGACACTATATACCACATCAGTGATGTAACCAGTAGAGGCCACTGCCAGTAACACTATAAAATAACAATAGTAGACACTATATACCACATCAGTGATGTAACCAGTAGAGGCCACTGCCAGTAACACTATAAAATAACAATAGTAGACACTATATAACACATCAGTGATGTAACCAGTAGAGGCCACTGCCAGTAACACTATAAAATAACAATAGTAGACACTATATACCACATCAGTGATGTAACCAGTAGAGGCCACTGCCAGTAACACTATAAAATAACAATAGTAGACACTATATACCACATCAGTGATGTAACCAGTAGAGGCCACTGCCAGTAACACTATAAAATAACAATAGTAGACACTATATACCACATCAGTGATGTAACCAGTAGAGAGGCCACTGCCAGTAACACTATAAAATAACAATAGTAGACACTATATACCACATCAGTGATGTAACCAGTAGAGGCCACTGCCAGTAACACTATAAAATAACAATAGTAGACACTATATACCACATCAGTGATGTAACCAGTAGAGGCCACTGCCAGTAACACTATAAAATAACAATAGTAGACACTATATACCACATCAGTGATGTAAACAGTAGAGAGGCCACTGCCAGTAACACTATAAAATAACAATAGTAGACACTATATACCACATCAGTGATGTAACCAGTAGAGGCCACTGCCAGTAACACTATAAAATAACAATAGTAGACACTATATACCACATCAGTGATGTAACCAGTAGAGGCCACTGCCAGTAACACTATAAAATAACAATAGTAGACACTATATACCACATCAGTGATGTAACCAGTAGAGAGGCCACTGCCAGTAACACTATAAAATAACAATAGTAGACACTATATACCACATCAGTGATGTAACCAGTAGAGGCCACTGCCAGTAACACTATAAAATAACAATAGTAGACACTATATACCACATCAGTGATGTAACCAGTAGAGAGGCCACTGCCAGTAACACTATAAAATAACAATAGTAGACACTATATACCACATCAGTGATGTAACCAGTAGAGGCCACTGCCAGTAACACTATAAAATAACAATAGTAGACACTATATACCACATCAGTGATGTAACCAGTAGAGAGCCACTGCCAGTAACACTATAAAATAACAATAGTAGACACTATATACCACATCAGTGATGTAACCAGTAGAGAGGCCACTGCCAGTAACACTATAAAATAACAATAGTAGACACTATATACCACATCAGTGATGTAACCAGTAGAGAGGCCACTGCCAGTAACACTATAAAATAACAATAGTAGACACTATATACCACATCAGTGATGTAACCAGTAGAGAGGCCACTGCCAGTAACACTATAAAATAACAATAGTAGACACTAGTAGACACTATATACCACATCAGTGATGTAACCAGTAGAGGCCACTGCCAGTAACACTATAAAATAACAATAGTAGACACTATATACCACATCAGTGATGTAACCAGTAGAGGCCACTGCCAGTAACACTATAAAATAACAATAGTAGACACTATATACCACATCAGTGATGTAACCAGTAGAGAGGCCACTGCCAGTAACACTATAAAATAACAATAGTAGACACTATATACCACATCAGTGATGTAACCAGTAGAGGCCACTGCCAGTAACACTATAAAATAACAATAGTAGACACTATATACCACATCAGTGATGTAACCAGTAGAGAGGCCACTGCCAGTAACACTATAAAATAACAATAGTAGACACTATATACCACATCAGTGATGTAACCAGTAGAGAGGCCACTGCCAGTAACACTATAAAATAACAATAGTAGACACTATATACCACATCAGTGATGTAACCAGTAGACACTATATACCACATCAGTGAGGCCACTGTAGAGAGGCCAGTAACACTATAAAATAACAATAGTAGACACTATATACCACATCAGTGATGTAACCAGTAGAGGCCACTGCCAGTAACACTATAAAATAACAATAGTAGACACTATATACCACATCAGTGATGTAACCAGTAGAGGCCACTGCCAGTAACACTATAAAATAACAATAGTAGACACTATATACCACATCAGTGATGTAACCAGTAGAGAGGCCACTGCCAGTAACACTATAAAATAACAATAGTAGACACTATATACCACATCAGTGATGTAACCAGTAGAGGCCACTGCCAGTAACACTATAAAATAACAATAGTAGACACTATATACCACATCAGTGATGTAACCAGTAGAGAGGCCACTGCCAGTAACACTATAAAATAACAATAGTAGACACTATATACACATCAGTGATGTAACCAGTAGAGAGGCCACTGCCAGTAACACTATAAAATAACAATAGTAGACACTATATACACATCAGTGATGTAAAATAACAGTAGAGTAACCAGTAGAGGCCACTGCCAGTAACACTATAAAATAACAATAGTAGACACTATATACCACATCAGTGATGTAACCAGTAGAGAGGCCACTGCCAGTAACACTATAAAATAACAATAGTAGACACTATATACCACATCAGTGATGTAACCAGTAGAGGCCACTGCCAGTAACACTATAAAATAACAATAGTAGACACTATATACCACATCAGTGATGTAACCAGTAGAGAGGCCACTGCCAGTAACACTATAAAATAACAATAGTAGACACTATATACCACATCAGTGATGTAACCAGTAGAGAGGCCACTGCCAGTAACACTATAAAATAACAATAGTAGACACTATATACCACATCAGTGATGTAACCAGTAGAGGCCACTGCCAGTAACACTATAAAATAACAATAGTAGACACTATACTAGTGATGTAACACATCAGTGAACAATAGTAGACACTATATACACATCAGTGATGTAACCAGTAGCCACTGCCAGTAACACTATAAAATAACAATAGTAGACACTATATACCACATCAGTGATGTAAACAGTAGAGAGGCCACTGCCAGTAACACTATAAAATAACAATAGTAGACACTATATACCACATCAGTGATGTAACCAGTAGAGGCCACTGCCAGTAACACTATAAAATAACAATAGTAGACACTATATACCACATCAGTGATGTAACCAGTAGAGGCCACTGCCAGTAACACTATAAAATAACAATAGTAGACACTATATACCACATCAGTGATGTAACCAGTAGAGAGGCCACTGCCAGTAACACTATAAAATAACAATAGTAGACACTATATACCACATCAGTGATGTAACCAGTAGAGAGGCCACTGCCAGTAACACTATAAAATAACAATAGTAGACACTATATAAAATAACCACATCAGTGATGTAACCAGTAGAGGCCACTGCCAGTAACACTATAAAATAACAATAGTAGACACTATATACCACATCAGTGATGTAACCAGTAGAGAGGCCACTGCCAGTAACACTATAAAATAACAATAGTAGACACTATATACCACATCAGTGATGTAAACAGTAGAGGCCACTGCCAGTAACACTATAAAATAACAATAGTAGACACTATATACCACATCAGTGATGTAACCAGTAGAGAGGCCACTGCCAGTAACACTATAAAATAACAATAGTAGACACTATATACCACATCAGTGATGTAACCAGTAGAGGCCACTGCCAGTAACACTATAAAATAACAATAGTAGACACTATATACCACATCAGTGATGTAAACAGTAGAGAGGCCACTGCCAGTAACACTATAAAATAACAATAGTAGACACTATATACCACATCAGTGATGTAACCAGTAGAGAGGCCACTGCCAGTAACACTATAAAATAACAATAGTAGACACTATATACCACATCAGTGATGTAACCAGTAGAGGCCACTCAGCCAGTAACCACTATAAAATAAAATAACAATAGTAGACACTATATACCACATCAGTGATGTAACCAGTAGAGAGGCCACTGCCAGTAACACTATAAAATAACAATAGTAGACACTATATACCACATCAGTGATGTAAACAGTAGAGAGCCACTGCCAGTAACACTATAAAATAACAATAGTAGACACTAGTAGACACTATATACCACATCAGTGATGTAACCAGTAGAGAGGCCACTGCCAGTAACACTATAAAATAACAATAGTAGACACTATATACCACATCAGTGATGTAACCAGTAGAGAGGCCACTGCCAGTAACACTATAAAATAACAATAGTAGACACTATATACCACATCAGTGATGTAACCAGTAGAGAGGCCACTGCCAGTAACACTATAAAATAACAATAGTAGACACTATATACCACATCAGTGATGTAACCAGTAGAGAGGCCACTGCCAGTAACACTATAAAATAACAATAGTAGACACTATATACCACATCAGTGATGTAACCAGTAGAGAGGCCACTGCCAGTAACACTATAAAATAACAATAGTAGACACTATATACCACATCAGTGATGTAACCAGTAGAGGCCACTGCCAGTAACACTATAAAATAACAATAGTAGACACTATATACCACATCAGTGATGTAACCAGTAGAGAGGCCACTGCCAGTAACACTATAAAATAACAATAGTAGACACTATATACCACATCAGTGATGTAACCAGTAACAATAGTAGAGAGGCCACTGCCAGTAACACTATAAAATAACAATAGTAGACACTATATACCACATCAGTGATGTAACCAGTAGAGAGGCCACTGCCAGTAACACTATAAAATAACAATAGTAGACACTATATACCACATCAGTGATGTAACCAGTAGAGAGGCCACTGCCAGTAACACTATAAAATAACAATAGTAGACACTATATACCACATCAGTGATGTAACCAGTAGAGGCCACTGCCAGTAACACTATAAAATAACAATAGTAGACACTATATACCACATCAGTGATGTAACCAGTAGAGAGGCCACTGCCAGTAACACTATAAAATAACAATAGTAGACACTATATAACACATCAGTGATGTAACCAGTAGAGAGGCCACTGCCAGTAACACTATAAAATAACAATAGTAGACACTATATACCACATCAGTGATGTAACCAGTAGAGAGGCCACTGCCAGTAACACTATAAAATAACAATAGTAGACACTATATAACACATCAGTGATGTAACCAGTAGAGGCCACTGCCAGTAACACTATAAAATAACAATAGTAGACACTATATACCACATCAGTGATGTAACCAGTAGAGGGCCACTGCCAGTAACACTATAAAATAACAATAGTAGACACTATATAACACATCAGTGATGTAACCAGTAGAGGCCACTGCCAGTAACACTATAAAATAACAATAACAATAGTAGACACTATATATAAAATAACACATCAGTGATGTAACCAGTAGAGGCCACTGCCAGTAACACTATAAAATAACAATAGTAGACACTATATACCACATCAGTGATGTAACCAGTAGAGAGGCCACTGCCAGTAACACTATAAAATAACAATAGTAGACACTATATACCACATCAGTGATGTAACCAGTAGAGAGGCCACTGCCAGTAACACTATAAAATAACAATAGTAGACACTATATACCACATCAGTGATGTAACCAGTAGAGAGGCCACTGCCAGTAACACTATAAAATAACAATAGTAGACACTATATACCACATCAGTGATGTAACCAGTAGAGGCCACTGCCAGTAACCATAAAATAACAATAGTAGACACTATATACCACATCAGTGATGTAACCAGTAGAGAGGCCACTAGTAAAATAAAATAACAATAGTAGACACTATATACCACATCAGTGATGTAAACAGTAGAGAGGCCACTGCCAGTAACACTATAAAATAACAATAGTAGACACTATATACCACATCAGTGATGTAACCAGTAGAGAGGCCACTGCCAGTAACACTATAAAATAACAATAGTAGACACTATATACCACATCAGTGATGTAACCAGTAGAGGGCCACTGCCAGTAACACTATAAAATAACAATAGTAGACACTATATACCACATCAGTGATGTAACCAGTAGAGAGGCCACTGCCAGTAACACTATAAAATAACAATAGTAGACACTATATACCACATCAGTGATGTAACCAGTAGAGAGGCCACTGCCAGTAACACTATAAAATAACAATAGTAGACACTATATACCACATCAGTGATGTAACCAGTAGAGGGCCACTGCCAGTAACACTATAAAATAACAATAGTAGACACTATATACCACATCAGTGATGTAACCAGTAGAGAGGCCACTGCCAGTAACACTATAAAATAACAATAGTAGACACTATATACCACATCAGTGATGTAACCACCACTCCAGTGACACTGTAGACACTATATACCACATCAGTGATGTAACCAGGCCACTGCCAGTAACACTATAAAATAACAATAGTAGACACTATATACCACATCAGTGATGTAACCAGTAGAGAGGCCACTGCCAGTAACACTATAAAATAACAATAGTAGACACTATATACCACATCAGTGATGTAACCAGTAGAGGCCACTGCCAGTAACACTATAAAATAACAATAGTAGACACTATATACCACATCAGTGATGTAACCAGTAGAGAGGCCACTGCCAGTAACACTATAAAATAACAATAGTAGACACTATATACCACATCAGTGATGTAACCAGTAGAGGCCACTGCCAGTAACACTATAAAATAACAATAGTAGACACTATATACCACATCAGTGATGTAACCAGTAGAGAGGCCACTGCCAGTAACACTATAAAATAACAATAGTAGACACTATATACCACATCAGTGATGTAACCAGTAGAGAGGCCACTGCCAGTAACACTATAAAATAACAATAGTAGACACTATATACCACATCAGTGATGTAAACAGTAGAGGGCCACTGCCAGTAACACTATAAAATAACAATAGTAGACACTATATACCACATCAGTGATGTAACCAGTAGAGAGGCCACTGCCAGTAACACTATAAAATAACAATAGTAGACACTATATACCACATCAGTGATGTAACACAGTAGAGAGGCCACTGCCAGTAACACTATAAAATAACAATAGTAGACACTATATACCACATCAGTGATGTAACCAGTAGAGGGCCACTGCCAGTAACACTATAAAATAACAATAGTAGACACTATATACCACATCAGTGATGTAACCAGTAGAGAGGCCACTGCCAGTAACACTATAAAATAACAATAGTAGACACTATATACCACATCAGTGATGTAACCAGTAGAGAGGCCACTGCCAGTAACACTATAAAATAACAATAGTAGACACTATATACCACATCAGTGATGTAACCAGTAGAGAGCCACTGCCAGTAACACTATAAAATAACAATAGTAGACACTATATACCACATCAGTGATGTAACCAGTAGAGAGGCCACTGCCAGTAACACTATAAAATAACAATAGTAGACACTATATACCACATCAGTGATGTAACCAGTAGAGAGGCCACTGCCAGTAACACTATAAAATAACAATAGTAGACACTATATACCACATCAGTGATGTAACCAGTAGAGAGGCCACTGCCAGTAACACTATAAAATAACAATAGTAGACACTATATACCACATCAGTGATGTAACCAGTAGAGAGGCCACTGCCAGTAACACTATAAAATAACAATAGTAGACACTATATACCACATCAGTGATGTAAACAGTAGAGAACACTATAAAATAACAATAGTAGCCACTGCCAGTAACACTATAAAATAACAATAGTAGACACTATATACCACATCAGTGATGTAACCAGTAGAGGCCACTGCCAGTAACACTATAAAATAACAATAGTAGACACTATATACCACATCAGTGATGTAACCAGTAGAGAGGCCACTGCCAGTAACACTATAAAATAACAATAGTAGACACTATATACCACATCAGTGATGTAACCAGTAGAGGGCCACTGCCAGTAACACTATAAAATAACAATAGTAGACACTATATACCACATCAGTGATGTAACCAGTAGAGGCCACTGCCAGTAACACTATAAAATAACAATAGTAGACACTATATACCACATCAGTGATGTAACCAGTAGAGGGCCACTGCCAGTAACACTATAAAATAACAATAGTAGACACTATATACCACATCAGTGATGTAACCAGTAGAGAGGCCACTGCCAGTAACACTATAAAATAACAATAGTAGACACTATATACCACATCAGTGATGTAACCAGTAGAGAGGCCACTGCCAGTAACACTATAAAATAACAATAGTAGACACTATATACCATGTAACAGTAGAGGCACTGATGTAACACTAGTGATGTAACCAGTAGGCCACTGCCAGTAACACTATAAAATAACAATAGTAGACACTATATACCACATCAGTGATGTAACCAGTAGAGGCCACTGCCAGTAACACTATAAAATAACAATAGTAGACACTATATACCACATCAGTGATGTAACCAGTAGAGAGGCCACTGCCAGTAACACTATAAAATAACAATAGTAGACACTATATACCACATCAGTGATGTAACCAGTAGAGAGGCCACTGCCAGTAACACTATAAAATAACAATAGTAGACACTATATACCACATCAGTGATGTAACCAGTAGAGAGGCCACTGCCAGTAACACTATAAAATAACAATAGTAGACACTATATACCACATCAGTGATGTAACCAGTAGAGGCCACTGCCAGTAACACTATAAAATAACAATAGTAGACACTATATACCACATCAGTGATGTAACCAGTAGAGAGGCCACTGCCAGTAACACTATAAAATAACAATAGTAGACACTATATACCACATCAGTGATGTAACCAGTAGAGAGGCCACTGCCAGTAACACTATAAAATAACAATAGTAGACACTATATACCACATCAGTGATGTAACCAGTAGAGGCCACTGCCAGTAACACTATAAAATAACAATAGTAGACACTATATACCACATCAGTGATGTAACCAGTAGAGAGGCCACTGCCAGTAACACTATAAAATAACAATAGTAGACACTATATACCACATCAGTGATGTAACCAGTAGAGGCCACTGCCAGTAACACTATAAAATAACAATAGTAGACACTATATACCACATCAGTGATGTAACCAGTAGAGAGGCCACTGCCAGTAACACTATAAAATAACAATAGTAGACACTATATACCACATCAGTGATGTAACCAGTAGAGGCCACTGCCAGTAACACTATAAAATAACAATAGTAGACACTATATACCACATCAGTGATGTAACCAGTAGAGAGGCCACTGCCAGTAACACTATAAAATAACAATAGTAGACACTATATACCACATCAGTGATGTAACCAGTAGAGAGGCCACTGCCAGTAACACTATAAAATAACAATAGTAGACACTATATACCACATCAGTGATGTAACCAGTAGAGAGGCCACTGCCAGTAACACTATAAAATAACAATAGTAGACACTATATACCACATCAGTGATGTAACCAGTAGAGGCCACTGCCAGTAACACTATAAAATAACAATAGTAGACACTATATACCACATCAGTGATGTAAACCAGTAGAGGCCACTGCCAGTAACACTATAAAATAACAATAGTAGACACTATATACCACATCAGTGATGTAACCAGTAGAGAGGCCACTGCCAGTAACACTATAAAATAACAATAGTAGACACTATATACCACATCAGTGATGTAACCAGTAGAGGCCACTGCCAGTAACACTATAAAATAACAATAGTAGACACTATATACCACATCAGTGATGTAACCAGTAGAGGGCCACTGCCAGTAACACTATAAAATAACAATAGTAGACACTATATACCACATCAGTGATGTAACCAGTAGAGGCCACTGCCAGTAACACTATAAAATAACAATAGTAGACACTATATACCACATCAGTGATGTAACCAGTAGAGAGGCCACTGCCAGTAACACTATAAAATAACAATAGTAGACACTATATACCACATCAGTGATGTAACCAGTAGAGGCCACTGCCAGTAACACTATAAAATAACAATAGTAGACACTATATAAAATAACAATAGTAGACACATATACACATCAGTGATGTAACCAGTAGAGAGGCCACTGCCAGTAACACTATAAAATAACAATAGTAGACACTATATACCACATCAGTGATGTAACCAGTAGAGAGGCCACTGCCAGTAACACTATAAAATAACAATAGTAGACACTATATACCACATCAGTGATGTAACATCAGTGATGTAACCAGTAGAGAGGCCACTGCCAGTAACACTATAAAATAACAATAGTAGACACTATATACCACATCAGTGATGTAACCAGTAGAGGCCACTGCCAGTAACACTATAAAATAACAATAGTAGACACTATATAACCACATCAGTGATGTAAGACACAGTAGAGAGGCCACTGCCAGTAACACTATAAAATAACAATAGTAGACACTATATACCACATCAGTGATGTAACCAGTAGAGAGGCCACTGCCAGTAACACTATAAAATAACAATAGTAGACACTATATACAATAGTAGACACATCAGTGATGTAACCAGTAGAGAGGCCACTGCCAGTAACACTATAAAATAACAATAGTAGACACTATATACCACATCAGTGATGTAACCAGTAGAGAGGCCACTGCCAGTAACACTATAAAATAACAATAGTAGACACTATATACCACATCAGTGATGTAACCAGTAGAGGCCACTGCCAGTAACACTATAAAATAACAATAGTAGACACTATATACCACATCAGTGATGTAACCAGTAGAGAGGCCACTGCCAGTAACACTATAAAATAACAATAGTAGACACTATATACCACATCAGTGATGTAACCAGTAGAGAGGCCACTGCCAGTAACACTATAAAATAACAATAGTAGACACTATATACCACATCAGTGATGTAACCAGTAGAGGGCCACTGCCAGTAACACTATAAAATAACAATAGTAGACACTATATACCACATCAGTGATGTAACCAGTAGAGTAGGCCACTGCCAGTAACACTATAAAATAACAATAGTAGACACTATATACCACATCAGTGATGTAACCAGTAGAGAGGCCACTGCCAGTAACACTATAAAATAACAATAGTAGACACTATATACCACATCAGTGATGTAACCAGTAGAGAGGCCACTGCCAGTAACACTATAAAATAACAATAGTAGACACTATATACCACATCAGTGATGTAACCAGTAGAGAGGCCACTGCCAGTAACACTATAAAATAACAATAGTAGACACTATATACCACATCAGTGATGTAACCAGTAGAGGCCACTGCCAGTAACACTATAAAATAACAATAGTAGACACTATATACCACATCAGTGATGTAACCAGTAGAGAGGCCACTGCCAGTAACACTATAAAATAACAATAGTAGACACTATATACCACATCAGTGATGTAACCAGTAGAGAGGCCACTGCCAGTAACACTATAAAATAACAATAGTAGACACTATATACCACATCAGTGATGTAACCAGTAGAGAGGCCACTGCCAGTAACACTATAAAATAACAATAGTAGACACTATATACCACATCAGTGATGTAACCAGTAGAGAGGCCACTGCCAGTAACACTATAAAATAACAATAGTAGACACTATATACCACATCAGTGATGTAACCAGTAGAGAGGCCACTGCCAGTAACACTATAAAATAACAATAGTAGACACTATATACCACATCAGTGATGTAACCAGTAGAGAGGCCACTGCCAGTAACACTATAAAATAACAATAGTAGACACTATATACCACATCAGTGATGTAACCAGTAGAGAGGCCACTGCCAGTAACACTATAAAATAACAATAGTAGACACTATATACCACATCAGTGATGTAACCAGTAGAGGCCACTGCCAGTAACACTATAAAATAACAATAGTAGACACTATATACCACATCAGTGATGTAACAGTAGAGGCCACTGCCAGTAACACTATAAAATAACAATAGTAGACACTATATACCAGTGATGTAACCAGTAGAGAGGCCACTGCCAGTAACACTATAAAATAACAATAGTAGACACTATATACCACATCAGTGATGTAAACAGTAGAGAGGCCACTGCCAGTAACACTATAAAATAACAATAGTAGACACTATATACCACATCAGTGATGTAACCAGTAGAGAGGCCACTGCCAGTAACACTATAAAATAACAATAGTAGACACTATATACCACATCAGTGATGTAACCAGTAGAGGCCACTGCCAGTAACACTATAAAATAACAATAGTAGACACTATATACCACATCAGTGATGTAACCAGTAGAGGCCACTGCCAGTAACACTATAAAATAACAATAGTAGACACTATATACCACATCAGTGATGTAACCAGTAGAGAGGCCACTGCCAGTAACACTATAAAATAACAATAGTAGACACTATATACCACATCAGTGATGTAACCAGTAGAGAGGCCACTGCCAGTAACACTATAAAATAACAATAGTAGACACTATATACCACATCAGTGATGTAACCAGTAGAGGCCACTGCCAGTAACACTATAAAATAACAATAGTAGACACTATATACCACATCAGTGATGTAACCAGTAGAGAGGCCACTGCCAGTAACACTATAAAATAACAATAGTAGACACTATATACCACATCAGTGATGTAACCAGTAGAGAGGCCACTGCCAGTAACACTATAAAATAACAATAGTAGACACTATATACCACATCAGTGATGTAACCAGTAGAGAGGCCACTGCCAGTAACACTATAACAAAAAATAACAATAGTAGACACTATATACCACATCAGTGATGTAACCAGTAGAGAGGCCACTGCCAGTAACACTATAAAATAACAATAGTAGACACTATATACCACATCAGTGATGTAACCAGTAGAGAGGCCACTGCCAGTAACACTATAAAATAACAATAGTAGACACTATATAACACATCAGTGATGTAACCAGTAGAGGCCACTGCCAGTAACACTATAAAATAACAATAGTAGACACTATATACCACATCAGTGATGTAACCAGTAGAGAGGCCACTGCCAGTAACACTATAAAATAACAATAGTAGACACTATATACCACATCAGTGATGTAACCAGTAGAGAGGCCACTGCCAGTAACACTATAAAATAACAATAGTAGACACTATATACCACATCAGTGATGTAAACAGTAGAGAGGCCACTGCCAGTAACACTATAAAATAACAATAGTAGACACTATATACCACATCAGTGATGTAACCAGTAGAGAGGCCACTGCCAGTAACACTATAAAATAACAATAGTAGACACTATATACCACATCAGTGATGTAACCAGTAGAGAGGCCACTGCCAGTAACACTATAAAATAACAATAGTAGACACTATATACCACATCAGTGATGTAACCAGTAGAGAGGCCACTGCCAGTAACACTATAAAATAACAATAGTAGACACTATATACCACATCAGTGATGTAACCAGTAGAGAGGCCACTGCCAGTAACACTATAAAATAACAATAGTAGACACTATATACCACATCAGTGATGTAACCAGTAGAGAGGATGTAACCACTGCCAGTAACACTATAAAATAACAATAGTAGACACTATATACCACATCAGTGATGTAACCAGTAGAGAGGCCACTGCCAGTAACACTATAAAATAACAATAGTAGACACTATATACCACATCAGTGATGTAACCAGTAGAGAGGCCACTGCCAGTAACACTATAAAATAACAATAGTAGACACTATATACCACATCAGTGATGTAAACAGTAGAGAGGCCACTGCCAGTAACACTATAAAATAACAATAGTAGACACTATATACCACATCAGTGATGTAACCAGTACTATAAAAGAACAATAGGCCACTGCCAGTAACACTATAAAATAACAATAGTAGACACTATATACCACATCAGTGATGTAACCAGTAGAGAGGCCACTGCCAGTAACACTATAAAATAACAATAGTAGACACTATATACCACATCAGTGATGTAACCAGTAGAGGGCCACTGCCAGTAACACTATAAAATAACAATAGTAGACACTATATACCACATCAGTGATGTAACCAGTAGAGAGGCCACTGCCAGTAACACTATAAAATAACAATAGTAGACACTATATACCACATCAGTGATGTAACCAGTAGAGAGGCCACTGCCAGTAACACTATAAAATAACAATAGTAGACACTATATACCACATCAGTGATGTAACCAGTAGAGAGGCCACTGCCAGTAACACTATAAAATAACAATAGTAGACACTATATACCACATCAGTGATGTAACCAGTAGAGAGGCCACTGCCAGTAACACTATAAAATAACAATAGTAGACACTATATACCACATCAGTGATGTAAACAGTAGAGAGGCCACTGCCAGTAACACTATAAAATAACAATAGTAGACACTATATACCACATCAGTGATGTAACCAGTAGAGAGGCCACTGCCAGTAACACACTATAAAATAACAATAGTAGACACTATATACCACATCAGTGATGTAACCAGTAGAGAGGCCACTGCCAGTAACACTATAAAATAACAATAGTAGACACTATATACCACATCAGTGATGTAACCAGTAGAGAGGCCACTGCCAGTAACACTATAAAATAACAATAGTAGACACTATATACCACATCAGTGATGTAACCAGTAGAGAGGCCACTGCCAGTAACACTATAAAATAACAATAGTAGACACTATATACCACATCAGTGATGTAACCAGTAGAGAGGCCACTGCCAGTAACACTATAAAATAACAATAGTAGACACTATATACCACATCAGTGATGTAAACAGTAGAGAGGCCACTGCCAGTAACACTATAAAATAACAATAGTAGACACTATATACCACATCAGTGATGTAACCAGTAGAGAGGCCACTGCCAGTAACACTATAAAATAACAATAGTAGACACTATATACCACATCAGTGATGTAACCAGTAGAGAGGCCACTGCCAGTAACACTATAAAATAACAATAGTAGACACTATATACCACATCAGTGATGTAACCAGTAGAGAGGCCACTGCCAGTAACACTATAAAATAACAATAGTAGACACTATATACCACATCAGTGATGTAACCAGTAGAGAGGCCACTGCCAGTAACACTATAAAATAACAATAGTAGACACTATATAACACATCAGTGATGTAACCAGTAGAGAGCCACTGCCAGTAACACTATAAAATAACAATAGTAGACACTATATACCACATCAGTGATGTAACCAGTAGAGAGGCCACTGCCAGTAACACTATAAAATAACAATAGTAGACACTATATACCACATCAGTGATGTAACCAGTAGAGAGGCCACTGCCAGTAACACTATAAAATAACAATAGTAGACACTATATACCACATCAGTGATGTAAACAGTAGAGAGGCCACTGCCAGTAACACTATAAAATAACAATAGTAGACACTATATACCACATCAGTGATGTAACCAGTAGAGAGGCCACTGCCAGTAACACTATAAAATAACAATAGTAGACACTATATACCACATCAGTGATGTAACCAGTAGAGAGGCCACTGCCAGTAACACTATAAAATAACAATAGTAGACACTATATACCACATCAGTGATGTAACCAGTAGAGAGGCCACTGCCAGTAACACTATAAAATAACAATAGTAGACACTATATACCACATCAGTGATGTAACCAGTAGAGAGGCCACTGCCAGTAACACTATAAAATAACAATAGTAGACACTATATACCACATCAGTGATGTAACCAGTAGAGAGCCACTGCCAGTAACACTGTAGACACATATACCACATCAGTGATGTAACCAGTAACACTATAAAATAACAATAGTAGACACTATATACCACATCAGTGATGTAAACAGTAGAGAGGCCACTGCCAGTAACACTATAAAATAACAATAGTAGACACTATATACCACATCAGTGATGTAACCAGTAGAGAGGCCACTGCCAGTAACACTATAAAATAACAATAGTAGACACTATATACCACATCAGTGATGTAACCAGTAGAGAGGCCACTGCCAGTAACACTATAAAATAACAATAGTAGACACTATATACCACATCAGTGATGTAACCAGTAGAGAGGCCACTGCCAGTAACACTATAAAATAACAATAGTAGACACTATATACCACATCAGTGATGTAACCAGTAGAGAGGCCACTGCCAGTAACACTATAAAATAACAATAGTAGACACTATATACCACATCAGTGATGTAACCAGTAGAGAGGCCACTGCCAGTAACACTATAAAATAACAATAGTAGACACTATATACCACATCAGTGATGTAACCAGTAGAGAGGCCACTGCCAGTAACACTATAAAATAACAATAGTAGACACTATATACCACATCAGTGATGTAACCAGTAGAGAGGCCACTGCCAGTAACACTATAAAATAACAATAGTAGACACTATATACCACATCAGTGATGTAAACAGTAGAGAGGCCACTGCCAGTAACACTATAAAATAACAATAGTAGACACTATATACCACATCAGTGATGTAACCAGTAGAGAGGCCACTGCCAGTAACACTATAAAATAACAATAGTAGACACTATATACCACATCAGTGATGTAACCAGTAGAGGCCACTGCCAGTAACACTATAAAATAACAATAGTAGACACTATATACCACATCAGTGATGTAACCAGTAGAGGCCACTGCCAGTAACACTATAAAATAACAATAGTAGACACTATATAACACATCAGTGATGTAACCAGTAGAGAGGCCACTGCCAGTAACACTATAAAATAACAATAGTAGACACTATATACCACATCACATCAGTGATGTAACCAGTAGAGAGGCCACTGCCAGTAACACTATAAAATAACAATAGTAGACACTATATACCACATCAGTGATGTAACCAGTAGAGAGGCCACTGCCAGTAACACTATAAAATAACAATAGTAGACACTATATACCACATCAGTGATGTAACCAGTAGAGGCCACTGCCAGTAACACTATAAAATAACAATAGTAGACACTATATACCACATCAGTGATGTAACCAGTAGAGAGGCCACTGCCAGTAACACTATAAAATAACAATAGTAGACACTATATACCACATCAGTGATGTAACCAGTAGAGGCCACTGCCAGTAACACTATAAAATAACAATAGTAGACACTATATACCACATCAGTGATGTAACCAGTAGAGAGGCCACTGCCAGTAACACTATAAAATAACAATAGTAGACACTATATACCACATCAGTGATGTAACCAGTAGAGAGGCCACTGCCAGTAACACTATAAAATAACAATAGTAGACACTATATAACACATCAGTGATGTAACCAGTAGAGGCCACTGCCAGTAACACTATAAAATAACAATAGTAGACACTATATACCACATCAGTGATGTAACCAGTAGAGAGGCCACTGCCAGTAACACTATAAAATAACAATAGTAGACACTATATACCACATCAGTGATGTAACCAGTAGAGAGGCCACTGCCAGTAACACTATAAAATAACAATAGTAGACACTATATACCACATCAGTGATGTAACCAGTAGAGAGGCCACTGCCAGTAACACTATAAAATAACAATAGTAGACATATACTCAGTATGTACCACATCAGTGATGTAACCAGTGATGTAACCAGTAGAGCCACTGCCAGTAACACTATAAAATAACAATAGTAGACACTATATACCACATCAGTGATGTAACCAGTAGAGGCCACTGCCAGTAACACTATAAAATAACAATAGTAGACACTATATACCACATCAGTGATGTAACCAGTAGAGAGGCCACTGCCAGTAACACTATAAAATAACAATAGTAGACACTATATACCACATCAGTGATGTAACCAGTAGAGAGGCCACTGCCAGTAACACTATAAAATAACAATAGTAGACACTATATACCACATCAGTGATGTAACCAGTAGAGAGGCCACTGCCAGTAACACTATAAAATAACAATAGTAGACACTATATACCACATCAGTGATGTAACCAGTAGAGAGGCCACTGCCAGTAACACTATAAAATAACAATAGTAGACACTATATACCACATCAGTGATGTAACCAGTAGAGAGGCCACTGCCAGTAACACTATAAAATAACAATAGTAGACACTATATACCACATCAGTGATGTAACCAGTAGAGAGGCCACTGCCAGTAACACTATAAAATAACAATAGTAGACACTATATACCACATCAGTGATGTAACCAGTAGAGAGGCCACTGCCAGTAACACTATAAAATAACAATAGTAGACACTATATACCACACATCAGTGATGTAACCAGTAGAGGCCACTGCCAGTAACACTATAAAATAACAATAGTAGACACTATATACCACATCAGTGATGTAACCAGTAGAGAGGCCACTGCCAGTAACACTATAAAATAACAATAGTAGACACTATATACCACATCAGTGATGTAACCAGTAGAGAGGATGTAACCACTGCCAGTAACACTATAAAATAACAATAGTAGACACTATATACCACATCAGTGATGTAACCAGTAGAGAGGCCACTGCCAGTAACACTATAAAATAACAATAGTAGACACTATATACCACATCAGTGATGTAAACAGTAGAGAGCCACTGCCAGTAACACTATAAAATAACAATAGTAGACACTATATACCACATCAGTGATGTAACCAGTAGAGAGCCACTGCCAGTAACACTATAAAATAACAATAGTAGACACTATATACCACATCAGTGATGTAAACAGTAGAGAGCCACTGCCAGTAACACTATAAAATAACAATAGTAGACACTATATACCACATCAGTGATGTAACCAGTAGAGAGGCCACTGCCAGTAACACTATAAAATAACAATAGTAGACACTATATAACACATCAGTGATGTAACCAGTAGAGAGGCCACTGCCAGTAACACTATAAAATAACAATAGTAGACACTATATAACACATCAGTGATGTAAACAGTAGAGGCCACTGCCAGTAACACTATAAAATAACAATAGTAGACACTATATACCACATCAGTGATGTAACCAGTAGAGAGGCCACTGCCAGTAACACTATAAAATAACAATAGTAGACACTATATACCACATCAGTGATGTAACCAGTAGAGAGGCCACTGCCAGTAACACTATAAAATAACAATAGTAGACACTATATACCACATCAGTGATGTAACCAGTAGAGAGGCCACTGCCAGTAACACTATAAAATAACAATAGTAGACACTATATAACACATCAGTGATGTAACCAGTAGAGAGGCCACTGCCAGTAACACTATAAAATAACAATAGTAGACACTATATACCACATCAGTGATGTAAACAGTAGAGAGGCCACTGCCAGTAACACTATAAAATAACAATAGTAGACACTATATACCACATCAGTGATGTAAACAGTAGAGAGGCCACTGCCAGTAACACTATAAAATAACAATAGTAGACACTATATACCACATCAGTGATGTAACCACTGCCAGTAACACTATAAAATAACAATAGTAGACACTATATACCACATCAGTGATGTAACCAGAGGCCACTGCCAGTAACACTATAAAATAACAATAGTAGACACTATATACCACATCAGTGATGTAACCAGTAGAGAGGCCACTGCCAGTAACACTATAAAATAACAATAGTAGACACTATATACCACATCAGTGATGTAACCAGTAGAGAGGCCACTGCCAGTAACACTATAAAATAACAATAGTAGACACTATATACCACATCAGTGATGTAACCAGTAGAGAGGCCACTGCCAGTAACACTATAAAATAACAATAGTAGACACTATATACCACATCAGTGATGTAACCAGTAGAGAGGCCACTGCCAGTAACACTATAAAATAACAATAGTAGACACTATATACCACATCAGTGATGTAAACAGTAGTGCCAGTAACACTATAAAATAAACAATAGTAGACACTATATACCACATCAGTGATGTAACCAGTAGAGGCCACTGCCAGTAACACTATAAAATAACAATAGTAGACACTATATACCACATCAGTGATGTAAACAGTAGAGAGGCCACTGCCAGTAACACTATAAAATAACAATAGTAGACACTATATACCACATCAGTGATGTAAACAGTAGAGAGGCCACTGCCAGTAACACTATAAAATAACAATAGTAGACACTATATACCACATCAGTGATGTAAACAGTAGAGAGGCCACTGCCAGTAACACTATAAAATAACAATAGTAGACACTATATACCACATCAGTGATGTAAACAGTAGAGAGGCCACTGCCAGTAACACTATAAAATAACAATAGTAGACACTATATACCACATCAGTGATGTAACCAGTAGAGAGGCCACTGCCAGTAACACTATAAAATAACAATAGTAGACACTATATACCACATCAGTGATGTAACCAGTAGAGAGGCCACTGCCAGTAACACTATAAAATAACAATAGTAGACACTATATACCACATCAGTGATGTAAACAGTAGAGAGGCCACTGCCAGTAACACTATAAAATAACAATAGTAGACACTATATACCACATCAGTGATGTAACCAGTAGAGAGGCCACTGCCAGTAACACTATAAAATAACAATAGTAGACACTATATACCACATCAGTGATGTAACCAGTAGAGAGGCCACTGCCAGTAACACTATAAAATAACAATAGTAGACACTATATACCACATCAGTGATGTAACCAGTAGAGAGGCCACTGCCAGTAACACTATAAAATAACAATAGTAGACACTATATACCACATCAGTGATGTAACCAGTAGAGAGCCAGTAACCACTGCCAGTAACACTATAAAATAACAATAGTAGACACTATATACCACATCAGTGATGTAAACAGTAGAGAGGCCACTGCCAGTAACACTATAAAATAACAATAGTAGACACTATATACCACATCAGTGATGTAACCAGTAGAGAGGCCACTGCCAGTAACACTATAAAATAACAATAGTAGACACTATATACCACATCAGTGATGTAACCAGTAGAGGCCACTGCCAGTAACACTATAAAATAACAATAGTAGACACTATATACCACATCAGTGATGTAACCAGTAGAGAGGCCACTGCCAGTAACACTATAAAATAACAATAGTAGACACTATATACCACATCAGTGATGTAACCAGTAGAGAGGCCACTGCCAGTAACACTATAAAATAACAATAGTAGACACTATATACCACATCAGTGATGTAACCAGTAGAGAGGCCACTGCCAGTAACACTATAAAATAACAATAGTAGACACTATATACCACATCAGTGATGTAACCAGTAGAGAGGCCACTGCCAGTAACACTATAAAATAACAATAGTAGACACTATATACCACATCAGTGATGTAACCAGTAGAGGCCACTGCCAGTAACACTATAAAATAACAATAGTAGACACTATATACCACATCAGTGATGTAACCAGTAGAGAGGCCACTGCCAGTAACACTATAAAATAACAATAGTAGACACTATATACCACATCAGTGATGTAAACAGTAGAGAGGCCACTGCCAGTAACACTATAAAATAACAATAGTAGACACTATATACCACATCAGTGATGTAACCAGTAGAGAGGCCACTGCCAGTAACACTATAAAATAACAATAGTAGACACTATATACCACATCAGTGATGTAAACAGTAGAGAGGCCACTGCCAGTAACACTATAAAATAACAATAGTAGACACTATATACCACATCAGTGATGTAACCAGTAGAGGCCACTGCCAGTAACACTATAAAATAACAATAGTAGACACTATATAACACATCAGTGATGTAACCAGTAGAGAGGCCACTGCCAGTAACACTATAAAATAACAATAGTAGACACTATATACCACATCAGTGATGTAACCAGTAGAGAGGCCACTGCCAGTAACACTATAAAATAACAATAGTAGACACTATATAACACATCAGTGATGTAACCAGTAGAGAGGCCACTGCCAGTAACACTATAAAATAACAATAGTAGACACTATATAACACATCAGTGATGTAACCAGTAGAGAGGCCACTGCCAGTAACACTATAAAATAACAATAGTAGACACTATATACCACATCAGTGATGTAACCAGTAGAGAGGCCACTGCCAGTAACACTATAAAATAACAATAGTAGACACTATATACCACATCAGTGATGTAACCAGTAGAGGCCACTGCCAGTAACACTATAAAATAACAATAGTAGACACTATATAACACATCAGTGATGTAACCAGTAGAGAGGCCACTGCCAGTAACACTATAAAATAACAATAGTAGACACTATATACCACATCAGTGATGTAACCAGTAGAGAGGCCACTGCCAGTAACACTATAAAATAACAATAGTAGACACTATATACCACATCAGTGATGTAACCAGTAGAGAGGCCACTGCCAGTAACACTATAAAATAACAATAGTAGACACTATATACCACATCAGTGATGTAACCAGTAGAGAGGCCACTGCCAGTAACACTATAAAATAACAATAGTAGACACTATATACCACATCAGTGATGTAACCAGTAGAGGCCACTGCCAGTAACACTATAAAATAACAATAGTAGACACTATATACCACATCAGTGATGTAACCAGTAGAGAGGCCACTGCCAGTAACACTATAAAATAACAATAGTAGACACTATATACCACATCAGTGATGTAACCAGTAGAGAGGCCACTGCCAGTAACACTATAAAATAACAATAGTAGACACTATATACCACATCAGTGATGTAACCAGTAGAGAGGCCACTGCCAGTAACACTATAAAATAACAATAGTAGACACTATATACCACATCAGTGATGTAACCAGTAGAGAGGCCACTGCCAGTAACACTATAAAATAACAATAGTAGACACTATATACCACATCAGTGATGTAACCAGTAGAGAGGCCACTGCCAGTAACACTATAAAATAACAATAGTAGACACTATATACCACATCAGTGATGTAACCAGTAGAGGCCACTGCCAGTAACACTATAAAATAACAATAGTAGACACTATATACCACATCAGTGATGTAACCAGTAGAGAGGCCACTGCCAGTAACACTATAAAATAACAATAGTAGACACTATATACCACATCAGTGATGTAACCAGTAGAGAGGCCACTGCCAGTAACACTATAAAATAACAATAGTAGACACTATATACCACATCAGTGATGTAACCAGTAGAGAGGCCACTGCCAGTAACACTATAAAATAACAATAGTAGACACTATATACCACATCAGTGATGTAACCAGTAGAGAGGCCACTGCCAGTAACACTATAAAATAACAATAGTAGACACTATATACCACATCAGTGATGTAACCAGTAGAGAGGCCACTGCCAGTAACACTATAAAATAACAATAGTAGACACTATATACCACATCAGTGATGTAACCAGTAGAGAGGCCACTGCCAGTAACACTATAAAATAACAATAGTAGACACTATATACCACATCAGTGATGTAACCAGTAGAGAGGCCACTGCCAGTAACACTATAAAATAACAATAGTAGACACTATATACCACATCAGTGATGTAACCAGTAGAGAGGCCACTGCCAGTAACACTATAAAATAACAATAGTAGACACTATATACCACATCAGTGATGTAAACAGTAGAGAGGCCACTGCCAGTAACACTATAAAATAACAATAGTAGACACTATATACCACATCAGTGATGTAACCAGTAGAGAGGCCACTGCCAGTAACACTATAAAATAACAATAGTAGACACTATATACCACATCAGTGATGTAAACAGTAGAGAGGCCACTGCCAGTAACACTATAAAATAACAATAGTAGACACTATATAACCACTGCCAGTCAGTGATGTAACCAGTAGAGAGGCCACTGCCAGTAACACTATAAAATAACAATAGTAGACACTATATAACACATCAGTGATGTAACCAGTAGAGAGGCCACTGCCAGTAACACTATAAAATAACAATAGTAGACACTATATACCACATCAGTGATGTAACCAGTAGAGGCCACTGCCAGTAACACTATAAAATAACAATAGTAGACACTATATACCACATCAGTGATGTAAACAGTAGAGAGGCCACTGCCAGTAACACTATAAAATAACAATAGTAGACACTATATACCACATCAGTGATGTAACCAGTAGAGGGCCACTGCCAGTAACACTATAAAATAACAATAGTAGACACTATATACCACATCAGTGATGTAACCAGTAGAGAGGCCACTGCCAGTAACACTATAAAATAACAATAGTAGACACTATATACCACATCAGTGATGTAACCAGTAGAGAGGCCACTGCCAGTAACACTATAAAATAACAATAGTAGACACTATATACCACATCAGTGATGTAACCAGTAGAGAGGCCACTGCCAGTAACACTATAAAATAACAATAGTAGACACTATATACCACATCAGTGATGTAACCAGTAGAGAGGCCACTGCCAGTAACACTATAAAATAACAATAGTAGACACTATATACCACATCAGTGATGTAACCAGTAGAGAGGCCACTGCCAGTAACACTATAAAATAACAATAGTAGACACTATATACCACATCAGTGATGTAAACCAGAGGCCACTGCCAGTAACACTATAAAATAACAATAGTAGACAATATACCACATCAGTGATGTAACACCACTGCCAGTAACACTATAAAATAACAATAGTAGACACTATCAGTGATGTAAACAGTAGAGAGGCCACTGCCAGTAACACTATAAAATAACAATAGTAGACACTATATACCACATCAGTGATGTAAACAGTAGAGAGGCCACTGCCAGTAACACTATAAAATAACAATAGTAGACACTATATACCACATCAGTGATGTAACCAGTAGAGAGGCCACTGCCAGTAACACTATAAAATAACAATAGTAGACACTATATACCACATCAGTGATGTAACCAGTAGAGAGGCCACTGCCAGTAACACTATAAAATAACAATAGTAGACACTATATACCACATCAGTGATGTAAACAGTAGAGGCCACTGCCAGTAACACTATAAAATAACAATAGTAGACACTATATACCACATCAGTGATGTAACCAGTAGAGAGGCCACTGCCAGTAACACTATAAAATAACAATAGTAGACACTATATACCACATCAGTGATGTAACCAGTAGAGAGGCCACTGCCAGTAACACTATAAAATAACAATAGTAGACACTATATACCACATCAGTGATGTAACCAGTAGAGAGCCACTGCCAGTAACACTATAAAATAACAATAGTAGACACTATATACCACATCAGTGATGTAACCAGTAGAGAGGCCACTGCCAGTAACACTATAAAATAACAATAGTAGACACTATATACCACATCAGTGATGTAACCAGTAGAGAGGCCACTCAGTGATGTAACCAGTAACACTGCCATAAAATAAAATAACAATAGTAGACACTATATACCACATCAGTGATGTAACCAGTAGAGAGGCCACTGCCAGTAACACTATAAAATAACAATAGTAGACACTATATACCACATCAGTGATGTAACCAGTAGAGAGGCCACTGCCAGTAACACTATAAAATAACAATAGTAGACACTATATACCACATCAGTGATGTAACCAGTAGAGGCCACTGCCAGTAACACTATAAAATAACAATAGTAGACACTATATACCACATCAGTGATGTAAACAGTAGAGAGGCCACTGCCAGTAACACTATAAAATAACAATAGTAGACACTATATACCACATCAGTGATGTAACCAGTAGAGGCCACTGCCAGTAACACTATAAAATAACAATAGTAGACACTATATACCACATCAGTGATGTAAACAGTAGAGAGGCCACTGCCAGTAACACTATAAAATAACAATAGTAGACACTATATACCACATCAGTGATGTAAACAGTAGAGAGGCCACTGCCAGTAACACTATAAAATAACAATAGTAGACACTATATACCACATCAGTGATGTAACCAGTAGAGGCCACTGCCAGTAACACTATAAAATAACAATAGTAGACACTATATACCACATCAGTGATGTAAACAGTAGAGAGGCCACTGCCAGTAACACTATAAAATAACAATAGTAGACACTATATACCACATCAGTGATGTAACCAGTAGAGGCCACTGCCAGTAACACTATAAAATAACAATAGTAGACACTATATACCACATCAGTGATGTAACCAGTAGAGAGGCCACTGCCAGTAACACTATAAAATAACAATAGTAGACACTATATACCACATCAGTGATGTAACCAGTAGAGAGGCCACTGCCAGTAACACTATAAAATAACAATAGTAGACACTATATACCACATCAGTGATGTAACCAGTAGAGAGGCCACTGCCAGTAACACTATAAAATAACAATAGTAGACACTATATACCACATCAGTGATGTAACCAGTAGAGAGGCCACTGCCAGTAACACTATAAAATAACAATAGTAGACACTATATACCACATCAGTGATGTAAACAGTAGAGAGGCCACTGCCAGTAACACTATAAAATAACAATAGTAGACACTATATACCACATCAGTGATGTAACCAGTAGAGGCCACTGCCAGTAACACTATAAAATAACAATAGTAGACACTATATACCACATCAGTGATGTAAACAGTAGAGAGGCCACTGCCAGTAACACTATAAAATAACAATAGTAGACACTATATACCACATCAGTGATGTAACCAGTAGAGGCCACTGCCAGTAACACTATAAAATAACAATAGTAGACACTATATACCACATCAGTGATGTAACCAGTAGAGGCCACTGCCAGTAACACTATAAAATAACAATAGTAGACACTATATACCACATCAGTGATGTAACCAGTAGAGGCCACTGCCAGTAACACTATAAAATAACAATAGTAGACACTATATACCACATCAGTGATGTAACCAGTAGAGAGGCCACTGCCAGTAACACTATAAAATAACAATAGTAGACACTATATACCACATCAGTGATGTAACCAGTAGAGGCCACTGCCAGTAACACTATAAAATAACAATAGTAGACACTATATAACACATCAGTGATGTAAACAGTAGAGAGGCCACTGCCAGTAACACTATAAAATAACAATAGTAGACACTATATAACACATCAGTGATGTAACCAGTAGAGAGGCCACTGCCAGTAACACTATAAAATAACAATAGTAGACACTATATACCACATCAGTGATGTAACCAGTAGAGAGGCCACTGCCAGTAACACTATAAAATAACAATAGTAGACACTATATACCACATCAGTGATGTAACCAGTAGAGGCCACTGCCAGTAACACTATAAAATAACAATAGTAGACACTATATACCACATCAGTGATGTAACCAGTAGAGAGGCCACTGCCAGTAACACTATAAAATAACAATAGTAGACACTATATACCACATCAGTGATGTAACCAGTAGAGGCCACTGCCAGTAACACTATAAAATAACAATAGTAGACACTATATACCACATCAGTGATGTAACCAGTAGAGAGGCCACTGCCAGTAACACTATAAAATAACAATAGTAGACACTATATACCACATCAGTGATGTAACCAGTAGAGGCCACTGCCAGTAACACTATAAAATAACAATAGTAGACACTATATACCACATCAGTGATGTAACCAGTAGAGAGGCCACTGCCAGTAACACTATAAAATAACAATAGTAGACACTATATACCACATCAGTGATGTAACCAGTAGAGAGGCCACTGCCAGTAACACTATAAAATAACAATAGTAGACACTATATACCACATCAGTGATGTAACCAGTAGAGGCCACTGCCAGTAACACTATAAAATAACAATAGTAGACACTATATACCACATCAGTGATGTAACCAGTAGAGCCACTGCCAGTAACACTATAAAATAACAATAGTAGACACTATATACCACATCAGTGATGTAACAGTAGAGGCCACTGCCAGTAACACTATAAAATAACAATAGTAGACACTATATACCACATCAGTGATGTAACCAGTAGAGAGGCCACTGCCAGTAACACTATAAAATAACAATAGTAGACACTATATACCACATCAGTGATGTAACCAGTAGAGGCCACTGCCAGTAACACTATAAAATAACAATAGTAGACACTATATACCACATCAGTGATGTAACCAGTAGAGGCCACTGCCAGTAACACTATAAAATAACAATAGTAGACACTATATACCACATCAGTGATGTAACCAGTAGAGAGGCCACTGCCAGTAACACTATAAAATAACAATAGTAGACACTATATACCACATCAGTGATGTAACCAGTAGAGAGGCCACTGCCAGTAACACTATAAAATAACAATAGTAGACACTATATACCACATCAGTGATGTAACCAGTAGAGGGCCACTGCCAGTAACACTATAAAATAACAATAGTAGACACTATATACCACATCAGTGATGTAACCAGTAGAGGCCACTGCCAGTAACACTATAAAATAACAATAGTAGACACTATATACCACATCAGTGATGTAAACAGTAGAGGCCACTGCCAGTAACACTATAAAATAACAATAGTAGACACTATATACCACATCAGTGATGTAAACAGTAGAGAGGCCACTGCCAGTAACACTATAAAATAACAATAGTAGACACTATATACCACATCAGTGATGTAAACAGTAGAGAGGCCACTGCCAGTAACACTATAAAATAACAATAGTAGACACTATATACCACATCAGTGATGTAAACAGTAGAGAGGCCACTGCCAGTAACACTATAAAATAACAATAGTAGACACTATATACCACATCAGTGATGTAAACAGTAGAGAGGCCACTGCCAGTAACACTATAAAATAACAATAGTAGACACTATATAACACATCAGTGATGTAACCAGTAGAGGCCACTGCCAGTAACACTATAAAATAACAATAGTAGACACTATATACCACCTGTATATAGTGTCTACTATTGTTATTTTATAGTGTTACTTTTGATTTTTTACATTAAGTTTATTGTCCATGTGCGGGGTTACAGGTTAGAGGTCATTTGTACATGTAGGTAGGGGTAGAGTGACTGTGCATAGATAATAAACAGTGAGTAGCAGCAGTGTAAAAACAAATGGGGGGTTCAATGTAAACAGTCCGGTGGCCATTTGATTCATTGTTCAGCAGTTTTATGGCTTGGGGGTAGAAACTGTTAAGGAGCCTTTTGGACCTAGACTTGGCGCTGCGGTACCGCTTGCCGTGCGGGAGCAGAGAGAACAGTCTATGACTTGGTTGACTGGAGTCTTTGACAATGTTTTGGTCCTTCCTCTGACACCAACTAGCATATAGGTCCTGGAAGCTTGGCCCCAGTGATGTATTGGGCCGTACTCACTATCCTCTGTAGCGCCTTACGGTCGGATGCCCAGCAGTTACCATACGAGGTGGTGATGCAACCAGTCAATAGTGCAGCTGTAGAACTTTTTGAGAATCTGGGGACCCATGCCAAATCTTTTCAGTCTCCTGAGGGTGAAAAGGTGTTGACATGCCGTCGATGTTAATGGGGCCTGTTCGGCCCTCCTTTTCCTGTAGTCCACAATCAGCTCCTTTGTCTTGCTCACGGTGATGGAGAGGTTGCTGTCCTGGCAAGTCTCTGAAGACCTCCCCATAGGCTGTCTTATCGTTGTCAGTGTTCAGGCCCACCGCTGTTGTGTCATCAGCAAACTTAATGATGGTGTTGGAGTCATGGGTGAACAGGGAGTACAGGAGGGGACTAAGCATGCACCCCTGAGGGGCCCCCGTGTTGAGGATCAGCGTGGCAGATGTGTTGTTGCCTACCCTTACCACCTGAGGGCGGCCCGTCAGGAAGTCCAGGATCCAGGAGGGAGGTGTTTCGTTTCAGGGTCCTTAGCTTAGTGATGAGCTTTGTGGCACTATGGCGTTCAACGCTGAGCTGTAGTCAATGAACAGCATTCTCACATAGGTGTTCCTTTTGTCCAGGTGGGAAAGGGCAGTGTGGAGTGCGATTGAGATTGTGTCATCTGTGGATCTGTTGGGGCGGTATGTGAATTGGAGTGGATCTGAAGTTTTTGTGATGATGGTGTTGATGTGAGCCATGACCAGCCTTTCAAAGCACTTCATGGCTACCGACATGAGTGCTACGGGGCGGTAATCATTTAGGCAGGTTACCTTTGCTTTCTTGGGCACCGGGACTATGGTGGTCTGCTTGAAACATGTAGGTAATTACAGACTTGGTCAGGGAGAAGTTGAAAATGTCAGTGAAGACACTTGCCAGTTGGTTCCAGGAAAGTTATTTATGTCTGCAGAGGCCTGGTGATGAATGCCTGGCATCACTTTAAATATCCAACAGACAAAACCATGTACTAGATGAGTACTCTCTAAGTACTAGATAAGTACTAGACAAGTACTAGCTGAATTGTCTGTGTCTGTTTTTCAAGACATCAGTGATGTAACCAGTAGAGAGGCCACTGCCAGATGCTCCTGCTGACGATGTCTGGAAGATAAATAGCCTGGACTGACATACTTTGGGGAGCAGAATTTAGCTCCTCGTATGTTTTTTGTCAGCTGAGAACCTTTTATTTCCCATTTTTGTGAACGCTTAAACTAGAAACATTTCCCTAATTGTCCCACTTCTCCCTTCATTTAGAGAATTTGGAGTGCATCTGCAAGACATTCAAACATAGTTCTTCTTCTCTTCCATTTCTCCTCCTGTCTTTCTCCTCTGGCTCCAAGAGCCTGCAGGCTGCAGTCAGTCAGACACACACACACACACACAGTAACACACAGTGGGTCTAATTGTGATGAGGAGGAAGTACTCGATGGTGATGGCTGCCAGCTGCATCCTGTGACCGTCATTCTGATCCCGCATTTGTCTCTGTCATCTCCAAGATCCCTCCGTCCATCCGCCCGCCGCCTGCACGTTCCCGCCCGCCTGCCCGCCTGACCGCACATCCACATAAAAGACATTGGCAGCCTCCGCCACAAGCTCCAGGAAGTCTGCGCTTTGTACCCACACATGGCAGATCGATGTGCCCACCCTCCCACCATAACAACACACCAGGCACCCTTCCACTACCCACCACCCATCCATTCTGGTCAGGGGTAAAAACAGACTTGTCTGTCCCTCTCTGGGTGTCTAGTCAGAGCGGAGTGGAGTGGGCACTTCAGATGCCAGATGGCTGGCAGGATGGCATAGACATGGCAGTCACAGATCCCTGCCACCACCACATCATGGTTAGGCCTGAAGCTAAGGGGCCTGCTCCCCTCTCCTCTGCTCCCAACATCTGCCCTGACGATCGGGCAATGAGCCATGCCAGCTGGGTGTATTCATAATACCGGACGGATCAGGCTCGGTCTCCTATACGTACTGCCAACGTCACTCAGCTCATTCCACAGCCCCCTTCTTTTCTCTCCCTCTCCGCTTCATTAGTCCTCTTTCCATCCCCTTCCCCTTCCTTTCTCACCGTCCCTGTCCCGCCCTCCATCCTGGGTAGGACTATTAGGGAAGTGACTAGTTTGTAATTCGTTGCCCGTTGCTCTGCACTGTAGTGAATGGGCACCAAAGGTGTGCCAGGGAAAATTAGCACCAACTCCTGATTATCCCTTTTGAAAGAGAAGTGTGTGTGGGGGTGGTGGGGGGGGGGGGGGCGTGATCAGGAGGAAGAGAAAGTTGCAGCTCAGTGTTTAGTTCACATTGCGCACTTCAATGGATTCTCTCTCTCATATCTCTGATGTTGCAAAATTGACTAGTTCAGTTGTAACTCTTCAATATGATACAAGCATTTCTCTACACTCGCATTAACATCTACTAACCATGTGTATGTGACAAATACAATTTGATTTGATGCTCTGTAATGCTGTTTTGCCCTTGAAAATCCTTGAGCCCCGACATTATTCTCTTTCAAAAATGTTGTAGGCTCTGAAACATGGCAGAGCGACTATTGCCAAGGACCTGGCGAAGGTCCTATGCGTTGTGTATTTGTGTCAATAAATCACATCGGGAGCATATGCTGCAAATTATCCTCCAAGAAAACATTGGCCAATTCCCCATTTTTTTTTATTCCACTTCACTTCCTGATGAATCGCTCGTATCGAAACCTCAAACCTGGGTCTGCATATATTAAGCGTTTTAGAGTCCACGTGAGTAGTCATATTCATTGTGAACTAAAAGGTAAGAACGGATCCTAAACCAGCACTTTCGTCGCTTGGTAGGGCCTTTGGTTCTTGGGAACCAGTCCTGTACTTCCAGAAACGAGGGGTATCAGGGTAGCAGCAGACCCCAGGCTGGGATTCAGCATCATGGCAGGCCTCTAAAGATTTATCCCCCTGGGTCTGGTGCTGCTGCAGCTGTTGTGAAGGCTAGTCCCTCTCCCTCTCTTTCTCTCTCCTGTGAAGGCTACCTAAGCCATTCAGAACAGGAATCCATCAGGCCCAGGGGTGAGTTATAGTGACAGTAGCAGACCACCACAATGTTATAGCACTGAGAGGACCACCGATTTATTCAACCAGAACTACCCTCCCTGTCTTTTCCTCTCCTCTCTTCCCCTCCTCTTTTTTTTCTCCAGGATGGCATTTGAAAGGAATCTATCTATACTGCCTGCAACAATCACACACTCAGCATGTGGTGCACACTCCTTTAACCTTGTACTCTGACAGGGCCTTTACGTATAGTTTGATACCGCACAATGATAGCAACACGCACATGCATGTGCACATAGACATGAATTGACTTTATAATAATAATAATATATGCCATTTGGCAGACGCTTTTATCCAAAGCGACTTACAGTCATGTGTGCATACATTCTACGTATGGGTGGTCCCGGGAATCGAACCCACTACCCTGGCATTACAAGCGCCATGCTCTACCAACTGAGCTACAGAAGGACCACTTTGCACTTGTGGTAGTCAAGCTATGGACCATCCACAGAATAAGACCCCAGAGTCCCTCAAGTAGCCTACTTCTTTGGCCCTGCCTTCCACTTGAGTGACATCAAAGTGTTCTGCCTAACCCTTCCAAGGTCTTGAACATCCTCAATAAGGCTACATTTAGCACTTCTGTCAATGTAGGCTCATCTTTCACGGCTAAATTTAATTATATGTTTTAGACTGTTACTAAATATACAGTAGGTCCATGTTTGTATGCATTAGCATTTGGTTAGTCAAAATTCTGCACATAACCTATAGCCTACAAGAAAACAATGTCATTGTCCAGCTGTGCTGGTTTATATGGCAGTGATCTGTCCATACATATTGAGGGAGGGAGCTGGTGCTATAGCCTAGTGAGTTTGTTTGTCCTGGAGTCATACTGTATATGCACTGTGGCTCTCTGTGAATGTCGGCTCGTTTATCTCTATCAACCAACCCCACCACTCTACCGCCAGTCAGTAAATGAACAGCTTTCCCGTCGAGCTATAGTGGCTGTTTAAAGACAACTCTGTGATCCTTGCGTCTCGGACCAATCTCGCCCCGTTTTTTTATATTTCCCTCGTTCCTCTCCTCCCCTCCCTCCTCTTCTCTCTCTCATATTATGTGTGGACAGAGCGACGGTGTTTCTCTCAGCCCGGATGTGTTGTAGGCACGCGTTTTCCAGAGGCGCGGTTATAAAGCGTCCGTTATTTATCTGACTCTACTTTTAACTGTTCTCCTTTTCAGTAAGGAACTGCTAGGCGAGCCTCACGCGCACGGCAGGCAGCAAGACAATCAAATCAAGGACTGATCCCTTATGTTTGCTCTGAATCGAATTTTCATCTTTCATTGAACTATGACATTGCTTCAGCCCTGCTCTCTGGATTAATTCCTTTGTAATCGTTATTTGTTCCCCCCCATCTCGTCCAATATCTGTCTCCAAGTGTAGGCTAAGCTTCAGTGGTCATGGGGTGTATAATTTCATTTTCGCCTAGGCTGGTGAGGGTCTTGACGGTTGTGTAAAAGCGGATAACGCGTGGATTTATGGTCTTCACAGACAAAGAGCCAGCGAAGGGAAACTAGTGGAAGTTTGAGACCAGGAAGAATGCAGGCGACGTGTTGGTGTGCGGTGTTACTCCTAACTCCAGCGTTTTACCTGGTGAGTAGTGGTTTTGTTTGTGTTTATAAATACTTTGTCGTATCACTGTTGTCTCTGTGTTTTGTGGACTTTCAAAGACACATTTTACTAAAATCTCATGTGTAAAAACGATTTCTTATGAAATGCACATCACTGACAGAACTATTGAAGACAACTCTTCACTTCAGGGGCATGTCCTGTTCATTGCATAAAAACATTCCGTCGTCCTGTATCAGGGTATTGGGGGGAAATACACCTTTTTAAATTGCACATCATCATGACTGAGACATTTAACATTACTGTATGCGTTTCTATTTCAGAACTGTGGTCTATGGTGTCCAATTAATAGCACTAATTAGTCCAATTCATTTTCAAAATTAATATATTTGGTTATAAGACTGAATATGTATTTAATATTTGACTGATGATTTTTTTAAAACACATGTGTCAAAGAAATAACAAATTTAAAGTGTAAAATGAAAACATTATTCCCCGCACACTGGCTGAAAACGGAGAAGATTGTGCTGCAGTTCCAACAAACCGTCTCATGGGGGCGTCATAACAAACCAAAAAACGACCGGCAGGTGCGTCTGAAGGCTACACGTCAACCTGGAGGAACCTTTCAAATTCTCAGTTTCTCCTTTTGATTTAGTCAGTAACGCTTTTTCCTTTCAGTCCGCCACATAAACAATGATCCCACTCATAGCAGTCATAATACACACAACATGGAGGAGAGTTGTTTGGTGCGTGGCCCGGACAACCCAGCTCCATCTTGCTGATCTCAAAGCGAGCGTTATGTGATAACATTTAACTTATGCTAAGACATTGAGTGGAAAGAAAACACAGGTTTCTCATGTACCAAAGTTTTGTTAAAAAGTAACAGAAAGACTGATATAAAAAAAGGAATGCCACTTAAATATTTCAAATAAACTCACTTTCCAAGTAGGCTATACATTTACATTTACATTTAAGTCATTTAGCAGACGCTCTTATCCAGAGCGACTTACTATATTATCATTTGCAAAGAAAAAAAATGAACACACACGCGTTCGGCTTTCGTGTGAATTCTGCAGACACCTTGAGGAGAGTAGCCTAATGTCTTCACACAAAAATGTATTTCCTAAGCTTCTGTTCCCTATCCCTAACCCAGATAACTTGACACTAAGACTAGCAGATGCCACATCATACACCTAAATGAATCCGCCTTTGATTCTTACTGGAATTGAGCGCGGATTCTCTCCCTTCACTCACTCAGTCTCTCTACGCAACTCAAAATACATGTTTATTCCTTTAAGAGGCTATTGCTATCAGGTCTACGGCAGCACTGTGTCAAACTATACTGTCCGGTGTTAAAATTCATGTTAGTCAAATGTTTTGTAATATACAGTTCGCAACACTCACACGCACAAGCGCGCGCGCGAGCACACACACACACACACAATGGGTAGGCTTCTGTCTATTTCCTTTGAATTTACCACAGGACATTTTTCCCCGACACATATTTCAGATTTCACGAAATACGCCTATTTAAACGGGCTTCTCTTACAACTGTCCTATTGACATTTAAATAATGGTTCGAATTATTTCATCTGCATAATCCTCACGCAAAACGACATTTATTCAAACTAAAATGATTCTAATCAAGCTAATTCATTTACTGGTTGTTTTCTATCGGCTTGACGGAATAGGATTTAATTGCGTAGCCAATTTAAATTTTAATTCAGAAAAACAGCTCGTTTATTGTTAGTTGTCCGTGGGGTATTAGTTTACCACATTATCTAAAACGAATCTGAAAACTTCCATGGCGCGTTGGGCTATGTTTAAAATGTAAGCATATAGATAGGCCTACAAAGGGTTTTACCATTTTTGACACATTTACAGAAAGATATCTCATGTAATTATTAAGAGTGAGGTTTTAATCAATTCCACAGAATTATAAAACTTGGAGTGTGCTCGGGACCTATACAATTAAACATATATCCATTTAGTAATCATAATAAAATTAATTTAAATGTAATCTATATTTTGCGTTACACCTGGGCTTATTTTATATGGGCTTTTATAAGGATACAGCTAGACTATATTGTAGGATGTGAACACCAACATCTCAGATGCAACATATAGACCAAAACATGACCTGTAATTTTCCGCTACGTAAATGTTTCTTCACTGTAAACATAAAATCACAGATTTTATAGGCCAAATTACATTTCTCTGTATAAAGGAATATTATCGTATAATAGATTAGGCACCTTAAAATAATTTCCCCCTTTTTATTTGACCTCTTCTCGCATAGAATTTCACCTCTGAATTCCAATCAAACGAGTCAAGGAGCATTATCAAGTGGATTTTCTCATTCAGCACCGGGAGCTGTCCATGGTTCTGATATTCAAGACCGTTGTTTTACGCGTCTTAATACAGCCGGGTAGAATGAGTCCCAATGGAACACATTGCAGTGGGACGCAAAAAATGTTTTAAAAGTCCGTTTTGTTCATTCAAACCAATGAGGATGTAGGCTCGATGATGAAACCTGAATTCACGTAGGCCTAATAGTTCGAAATGACAAATTTGACAAGTGCCATTTGACACTTTTCAACTTTTCCTCACCCTGAAATGGTTTGTCAATTTAGGCATAGGACTAGGACTACTTCATTTTACATTTGTGGAAAAGTTTTTTTTTAATCAATTCAGTACAACGCAATATACATATTCCATGGTAGGATATATTACAAATTGATTAGGGTTTCTTTTCATATAATGATATTGGCTGCAGATTTTGGGATGAAAATGTAGTCTTTGTAATGTATAGCCTTGGTTCAGTTTGTCTTTTGCTTCATAAAAAAGGTAGGGCTTTTTCAGTCGACTGTAAAGAGATCTTTGATTATATTGTCTTATAGTTACGAATTGGTTCATGTTAGTTTAATTCTACACCTGGATATTTGCTCTCTCCATGTCTGCGCTCCACTAAACCTAGATTATTATTTTCCAGACAGTTAAACTGTTCCAGTTAAACTGTCGGGTTTATCCATACCTACGGGGATTACCGTTGAACTTTGACGGTTTTATTTCGTGTTAAAAGCTCTTGTCTCGTCTCTAAGCCTCTTGTCTGAGCGAGGCGCGCCTTGACCTGGATAACACTGTGCTCGCTCTGAAGAACAGTTGATGCAGGTGTTCAGTGGTATAATACAGCGCACGCCTCTCTGCGAGGGCGGCATTCACACATGAATATGGTCACCTATGGCTACAAAATGTAATTAAAATAGGATTGTATTCATTATTCGGCTTAGTTGGGAGTTATCTGTGCCTTCCTAGGTGCGTGTGTGTGCGTGTGTGTGTGTGCGTGCGTGTGTGTGCGTGCGTGTGCGTGTGTGTGCGTGCGTGTGTGTGCGTGTGTGTGCGTGCGTGTGCGTGCGTGTGTGTGCGTGTGTGTGCGTGCGTGTGTTTTTTTCTGCATCTTACTTCTGATCAAGCCAGCTCCAATAAAACCCAGTCAGATAGTTGACATGCTTTTAGGGTGGTTTTGCTCCCAGCAGAGGGACTGCTGATGATACTCTGTTGACTGACAGCTAGTGTGAACGACAGCATGTTCTCTGGCCCCATGACTGGTAGCAGGGTGGCTCCTATGGCTGCAACACAGGGCTGTCAGTGACTGGCAGGTGTGTGTGTGTGTGGGGGGGGTACTCGGCCATGTCTCACTTCCTCTAAGGGGGCAATGAGGAGGCTCTGTTCCTGAGGGACAGACAGACAGACACAGACATAATGGCTCCTAAATGGCACCTTGTTCCCTAAATAGTGCACTGTTTTAGGCCAGGCATATTACAACTACACCATCATTGTTTAACAGGCTGGCGAGAGGGCCTGACATGCCAAGCAGTTGGCGCAGTGGGAGAGACACCGACAGTGCTGCATCCTAAATGGAACTCTATTCCCTGTATAGTGCACTATGTTTGGCCAGCCTCTCACCATTGTTTGTTAGTGGAGCTGTGAAGATTCAAGTACCGCAATATCTTTTCCATGGCAAAAATGAAAACACGAAGAAGACCAAACTCTTTGGTTCTTTTAAAAACCTGCTGTATGTAAAATATTGTGTGCTATAGCTTGGAATATGCATACATGTGACTCTGAATGACAACATAGCTAATGAAGTTTGTTTCCAACATTAGTGCTGTTAAATCCATTTAGTACTTTGTTTCCTTGCCACAATACTAACAAGTATTGCGACACTGGTATCGTCCCGGCCCTAATTGTCAGTAGTATTAAACCATCATAACATGCTGTAGATGTTGCGACCAGCCCTGCCATAGCAAGCAGTCAGCACAGTGGGAGAGGGATTGCCACACACAGATCAGTGTATGGGGAAATACTGCTTGCATTTGAGTCTTGTCAGGCAATATTACATTACATCAGCAAAGAACACATATCAGTCCAATTGTGATTCTGTCCTTTCATTGAACACAAATTACTTTATGATTTTTGTCAGCCATTTCATTCCCATTTATTGGGAAATATACAGATGTAGGATCTTAATTTGATCACCTTGTTGCAAGACAACTTCCCTGCAATGCAATACATGCAAAACCCGAACTGTATACGAGGATTAAAAAAGCATCTGAAGTTTGTAATTTCCACTTTGAAATTTCAGATAAGATTTTTCCTTTCGAAAAATGTATCAACCCCTACAACAATTTACAGTAATTATAATACACATAATAATTTGCATTTCCTTTTACTGCAAGATTATTTGCCTGCTGTAGCAAACTGGCTAAAATGAAGATCCTACAATAGTGGGAGAGGAGAGAGAGGATGCTACACTGAGATCCTACAATAGTGGGAGAGGAGAGAGAGGATGCTACACTGAGATCCTACAATAGTGGGAGAGGAGAGAGAGGATGTTACACTGAGATCCTACACAGAGCACACTGTGTGTGGAAGACTATAAGGTTGTCAATTATGTTGAATTGGTTGCATCCCAAATGGAACCCTGTTCCCTAAACTGTAGCACTACCTTTATCCAGAAGTCCACATACTGTAGGCCGAGAGCAGAGCCCTAAAGGGGCATGGCCAAGAGTTCAGTCTCTTAGCACACAGCACTATAATCTTATATTAAACCCCCAGACCCTTCACAGCACAGCCAAGTGGTCCGCTAGCAGCTATGTTACATGTGAATTAACAGTGAAGGATCTACTTTAATTGAGGAACTCAAGTAGCTTTCGACCAGCATTACAATACAACCAATTGTCTCCATGCCCGTTGACCATCCACTGCAATCACATTCTCTTTGATGGAAAACACACTTTAAGAGAAATCTGTTATTATTGTGAATATTTCCTAGAAATGACTCTTCATATTTCTTTGTATGTATCTTTTATTAATTAATATCAATACGTCAGCATTATGATGTATTGTCAGTTGCTTGGCTCCTTGATATAGCTGAGGTCGTATATGGTGTACTCATGTATTTACATAGTACACTTCATACCCAACATCCAATTTTGGTAGATTTTTGATAGAGTTTTTATGAAATGTGAATTCAACTAATTACTTTGTTTTCGGGTTTAAATCTAGGTTTAAATGTGGAGGGGAAAAATATGCTTTAAGTTGAATTAACTTGGTATCTATCTTATTTAGACTCTAAAAACTTGCTTCAGTTCAGTACTGCTGACCTTTGACCCTTCGATCAGAGACTGGAAGTGTCTCAGAAGAGAAACCTGCCACCTGTGTGTGTGTGTGTGTGTGTGTGTGTGTGTGTGTGTGTGTGTGTGTGTGTGTGTGTGTGTGTGTGTGTGTGTGTGTGTGTGTGTGTGTGTGTGTGTGTCTCAGAAGACCCCGTGTGGTACACCTCTGTAATTCACACCTCAAGGTGACCTGACTCTGCTGTGCTCCTCTGCTGAACTGCTCTTGTGGTCCACTGATGATGACACACCTGGTGGTCCACTTATGATGACACGTGTGACCTGGGGGCAACACTCCTTTCTCTTTTATCAACCCTTACTCTGTCTCCCTGGACCAATAACACCCTGCATAGGAGACAGTAAGCTGTGTGTGTGTACTTGACCTTGGTTTGGGGCAGAAAGTCAATGATAATGGTCTATAGTTGTTGGAATCGCCCCTTGACGGGCGTTGGTTAATTTTTGACTGCATGGATCATTACAGTTTTGTTTATTCAAATCCTATTGGGGGAAGCTGGCAAATATTTACAGCACAGTTGTCATCTTTTATGGTGTTTTAATTTGGAAGTCTTTCATTGATGACCGGACTCCTAACCTGCACATACCATCTAAACAACCAAAATAACCCTGACCCCTGGCTGTGAAGGCACTTGGGATCTGACACTATGTGTCTCTGGGTGTGTGTGTGCATTTTTGCGTGCATCCATGTCTGCTCGTACGCATGTATTCTATGTGATTAATGACAACAGCCTCCATCTTTCCCCACCGTGCACTGCTCTAGTTTTTCAATCACATTCAGAGGTCTAGGGTCATATTTGGAGCTAACCACTGAAGGGCACTGACTGTTTCTGAAAAATATAATTGAGGCCTGGCCTGACCTGAGGTTTGAACCTCTGGGGGACTCTTCTCTGTCTGCTCCACTACTCTGCTATTCTCTGTCTGCGAGCTGTGGGAAGTCTATCTGTAGCCTCTTGATAGGAGGAGCGTTGTAGCAGACCTACCTTGGTTCAAATACTATTTTAACTATTTCAAATACCTTATCTGTGCTTGATTGAGCTTGCCTGGCACATTGGAACCAATAGAATAGTTCCAACATTTAAAACCCCCACCCTTCTGGTACACCTGGCAGGCTTGAGCAGAAACCCCCACCCATCTGGTACACCTGGCAGGCTTGAGCAGAAACCCCCACCCATCTGGTACACCTGGCAGGCTTGAGCAGAAACCCCCACCCATCTGGTTACACCTGGCAGGATAGAGCAGAAACCCTCGCCCATCTGGTACACCTGGCAGGCTTGAGCAGAAACAAATACAATCTTTCAAAATATCTACAATATTTTGAATAGGGTATGAACCCAGGGCTGCTTTGTAGAGTTGTAGTGTTGTAGAGCTGTAGAGTAGAGCTACTTGGTCAATTGTTTCTAAAGGCAGGAAATAAATGAGATGACCCACTGACAACCTGCTTTCCATGGCCAGAGTTACTCCCAGGACGAGTCTGAAGTTTCTTTAGTGCTCTGAACAGATAATGGTGTTTTGAAAGCTGAAAGGGAAGTTTGTCTTGTTGGCAGAAGCATTCAACAATCTCTATCGACATTGCTAGCGCTGCCTGTATTAATTTCCAAGCTGGGTTTTCTGGAAATAGCCCTTGTCTTGCTTCTTGTCTCTGTCCTGTTTCCCAGTATCTTTCCTTAGGCATGGTTGGTTGTTATAACATGCCAGCACCAGCATATGCATGGATGAAAACAGTTGCATTCAGTAGACTGGGAGTTGTTCCTGCCTTAGTGAATAGCTGTAGTGAATGTGTGTTGACTAGTGATGGCATTTGTACCTAACAGCAGTGGTGATGGATTGCATAAGCCTGCTGATGGGCTTGATTGACCACTTTAACAGAGCAGAGATCAGACACTCTCGCTTGACTGGGTCTATGTGGCAGGGAGCGGATAGGGGAAGGGGGGGAGAGGTGGAGGGAAGGGGAGAGGAGGTAGGGGAGGGGAGGAGGGGGGAATCACTCCTGGGCTGGGTCTAGGAAGAGGGGACGGGACTGGAGAGAAGAGGAAGGGGAGGAGGGGAATCACTCCTGCTTGGCTGGGTCTAGGAAGAGGGGACGGGACGGGAGAGAAGAGGAAACGGAGGAGGGGGAAGCACTCCTGCTTGGCTGGGTCTAGGAAGAGGGGACGGGACGGGAGAGAAGAGGAAGGGGAGGAGGGGGAAGCACTCCTGCTTGGCTGGGTCTAGGAAGAGGGGACGGGACGGGACTGGAGAGAAGAGGAAGGGGAGGAGGGGTGAAGCACTCCTGCTTGGCTGGGTCTAGGAAGACGGGACGGGATGGGAGAGAAGAGGAAGGGGAGGAGGGGGAAGCACTCCTGCTTGGCTGGGTCTAGGAAGAGGGGACGGGACGGGAGAAGAGGAAGGGAGGAGGGGGGAAGCTGCTTGGCTGGGTCTAGGAAGAGGGGACGGGACGGGACTGGAGAGAAGAGGAAGGAGGAGGGGTGAAGCACTCCTGCTTGGCTGGAGTCTAGGAAGAGGGGACGGGACGGGAGAGAAGAGGAAGGGGAGGAGGGGGGAAGCACTCCTGCTTGGCTGGGTCTAGGAAGAGGGGACGGGAGAGAAGAGGAAGGGGAGGAGGGGGGAAGCACTCCTGCTTGGCTGGGTCTAGGAAGAGGGGACGGGACTGGAGAGAAGAGGAAGGGGAGGAGGGGTGAAGCACTCCTGCTTGGCTGGGTCTAGGAAGAGGGGACGGGACGGGAGAGAAGAGGAAGGGGACGGGACGGGAATCACTCCTGCTTGGCTGGGTTTAGGAAGAGGGGACGGGACGGGACGGGAGAGAAGAGGAAGGGGAGGAGGGGGGAATCACTCCTGCTTGGCTGGGTCTAGGAAGAGGGGACGGGACGGGAGAGAAGAGGAAGGGGAGGAGGGGGGAAGCACTCCTGCTTGGCTGGGTCTAGGAAGAGGGGACGGGACGGGAGAGAAGAGGAAGGGGAGGAGGGGGAAGCACTCCTGCTTGGCTGGGTCTAGGAAGAGGGTACGGGACGGGAGAGAAGAGGAAGGGGAGGAGGGGGAAGCACTCCTGCTTGGCTGGGTCTAGGAAGAGGGGACGGGACTGGAGAGAAGAGGGAAGGGGAGGAGGGGTGAAGCACTCCTGCTTGGCTGGGTCTAGGAAGAGGGACGGGACGGGAGAGAAGAGGAAGGGGAGGAGGGGGAATCACTCCTGCTTGGCTGGGTCTAGGAAGAGGGGACGGGACGGGACGGGAGAGAAGAGGAAGGGGAGGAGGGGGAAGCACTCCTGCTTGGCTGGGTCTAGGAAGAGGGGACGGGACGGGAGAGAAGAGGAAGGGGAGGAGGGGGGAAGCACTCCTGCTTGGCTGGGTCTAGGAAGAGGGGACGGGACGGGACTGGAGAGAAGAGGAAGGGGAGGAGGGGGGAAGCACTCCTGCTTGGCTGGGTCTAGGAAGAGGGGACGGGACGGGAGAGAAGAGGAAGGGGAGGAGGGGGAAGCACTCCTGCTTGGCTGGGTCTAGGAAGAGGGGACGGGACGGGAGAGAAGAGGAAGGGGAGGAGGGGGGAAGCACTCCTGCTTGGCTGGGTCTAGGAAGAGGGGACGGGACGGGACTGGAGAGAAGAGGAAGGGGAGGAGGGGTGAAGCACTCCTGCTTGGCTGGGTCTAGGAAGAGGGGACGGGACGGGAGAGAAGAGGAAGGGGAGGAGGGGGGAATCACTCCTGCTTGGCTGGGTCTAGGAAGAGGGGACGGGAGAGAAGAGGAAGGGGAGGAGGGGGAAGCACTCCTGCTTGGCTGGGTCTAGGAAGAGGGGACGGGATGGGAGAGAAGAGGAAGGGGAGGAGGGGGAAGCACTCCTGCTTGGCTGGGTCTAGGAAGAGGGGACGGGACGGGAGAGAAGAGGAAGGGGAGGAGGGGGGAAGCACTCCTGCTTGGCTGGGTCTAGGAAGAGGGGACGGGACGGGACTGGAGAGAAGAGGAAGGGGAGGAGGGGGAAGCACTCCTGCTTGGCTGGGTCTAGGAAGAGGGGACGGGACGGGAGAGAAGAGGAAGGGGAGGAGGGGGAATCACTCCTGCTTGGCTGGGTCTAGGAAGAGGGACGGGAGAGAAGAGGAAGGGGAGGAGGGGGAAGCACTCCTGCTTGGCTGGGTCTAGGAAGAGGGGACGGGACTGGAGAGAAGAGGAAGGGGAGGAGGGGACGCTTGGCTGGGTCTAGGAAGAGAGACGGGAGGAGGAGAAGAGGAAGGGGAGGGGGAATCACTCCTGCTTGGCTGGGTCTAGGAAGAGGGGAGGGACGGGACGGGAGAGAAGAGGAAGGGGAGGAGGGGGAATCACTCCTGCTTGGCTGGGTCTAGGAAGAGGGGACGGGACGGGAGAGAAGAGGGAGGAGGGGGAAGCACTCCTGCTTGGCTGGGTCTAGGAAGAGGGGACGGGACGGGAGAGAAGAGGAAGGGGAGGAGGGGGGAAGCACTCCTGCTTGGCTGGGTCTAGGAAGAGGGTACGGGACGGGAGAGAAGAGGAAGGGGAGGAGGGGGGAAGCACTCCTGCTTGGCTGGGTCTAGGAAGAGGGGACGGGACTGGAGAGAAGAGGAAGGGGAGGAGGGGTGAAGCACTCCTGCTTGGCTGGGTCTAGGAAGAGGGGACGGGACGGGAGAGAAGAGGAAGGGGAGGAGGGGGGAATCACTCCTGCTTGGCTGGGTCTAGGAAGAGGGGACGGGACTGGAGAGAAGAGGAAGGGGAGGAGGGGTGAAGCACTCCTGCTTGGCTGGGTCTAGGAAGAGGGGACGGGACGGGAGAGAAGAGGAAGGGGAGGAGGGGGGAATCACTCCTGCTTGGCTGGGTCTAGGAAGAGGGGACGGGACGGGACGGGAGAGAAGAGGAAGGGGAGGAGGGGGAAGCACTCCTGCTTGGCTGGGTCTAGGAAGAGGGGACGGGACGGGAGAGAAGAGGAAGGGGAGGAGGGGGGAATCACTCCTGCTTGGCTGGGTCTAGGAAGAGGGGACGGGACTGGAGAGAAGAGGAAGGGGAGGAGGGGTGAAGCACTCCTGCTTGGCTGGGTCTAGGAAGAGGGGACGGGACGGGAGAGAAGAGGAAGGGGAGGAGGGGGGAATCACTCCTGCTTGGCTGGGTCTAGGAAGAGGGGACGGGACGGGACGGGAGAGAAGAGGAAGGGGAGGAGGGGGGAAGCACTCCTGCTTGGCTGGGTCTAGGAAGAGGGGACGGGACGGGAGAGAAGAGGAAGGGGAGGAGGGGGGAAGCACTCCTGCTTTGCTGGGTCTAGGTTGAGGGGACGGGACGGGAGAGAAGAGGAAGGGGAGGAGGGGTGTAAACTTCCGTCCCTGCAACACACCAGTGATGATGGATCTATCCACAGGGTCGTGTCTGCCGCACCGTCCGAGATACACAGCTACAGGCCAGAAGCCCGTTGATGGGATTTATCTTCCTGATCTTTCCCCTTCAGTAACAGAGAGTGGCCATGGGGAGCACTAGCTCCATTCTAGCTTCAGGGGTGTCCATAGGAAGAGCAGTGTTCATGCTGGTTTAATCAGGCTACGTTTGGAAGAGCTTTATGAACAAATCCATGAGGGATGAACACACTTCCAAGTAACTGTAAATGCTGTGTCTGTCTGTCTGTTGGCAGAATAGCACAGCACCTTAGGTTTAAAGTTTCTCGGTTGCAACCTCTGCTCCAGATTAGCCCATAGAAACATATTTCATAACAGATTCATACATGGAAAAACAGATTTTCTTAACTGGTACCAGGGTACATTCAGATTAGTCTTGTGGAGCTTGTGGGCATCCTAGAGCAAAACAACAGACACATATGTGTTCGTGAGAGTCTCACCTTTCCATATTGGTGTGTAAACAAAACTGTTCGGATGCAACAGACGTTTTCGTGAGAATACCGATTTTCGGGATGTCTGACCAACACCGTTGTAGTTCAGTCACCTTCCAGGCCACCATTGGTGGATGAGGTGGATTATGTCCATGCAACACAACTAAACATATCTCTAGTTTAAACAAACACATTTTGACAGGGATCACTTAATCATATTTGTTCCTAGGTGGAACATAAAGCTTCCATGAGAGAGCACCACTGGTACCGATTTGATGCCTTTCTGGGAATGGTTTTCCTGGCCAGTCATGACAGGATTGTGCTTTACATTTACAGGTCATTCCTACGTTAATGGTCTTGTAGATATTGTTGTCATGTTGTTTCTATGTAAATTCCACATAATTTAGTAAGTGTCCCTAACATCAGCCTATTCCTTGTTTAGTGGACTATATTTGACCAGGCCCTGGTTTACAGTAAATGACATTCCTCCACTGAATCAGTTGATTGTCCTCTCCTCTGCTTGTTAAAGTCATCTTTCGGTCTTAATCAACCAGAGTCATCACACTGTCACAATTGTAATCATTGATCAGGGAGATTAACCACAGTTCGTCTGTGTGGCCTTGGTACTACCGGCCATTCAGCTCCTCTCATGATCATGTCTCCATCTGTGTGTGTGTGTGTGTGTGTGTGTGTGTGTGTGTGTGTGTGTGTGTGTGTGTGTGTGTGTGTGTGTGTGTGTGTGTGTGTGTGTGTGTGTGTGTGTGTGTGTGTGTGTGTGTGTGTGTGTGTGTGTGTGTGTGTGTGTGTGTGTGTGTGTGCTCCTTAATCCGCTTAATCAATTAACTTCCGTTGTGATACCACTTCTTGTTTCGACCTCTAAGCTATCAAGATCCAGGAAAATCTGATTAAGAGAGAGAGGAAATTTGAAACACTTGAGCATCTCTCTCTTTCTCTCTCTCTCTGTCTCTCTCGCCCCTTGATTTTTGTGAATATTTTATGAGAAACATTGAATGTACCATTAGATCTGTCTGGTAGTTTTTGTGCTTGTCACGACTTCCGCCGAAGTCGGTCCCTCTCCTTGTTCGGGCGGTGTTCGGCGGTCGACATCACCGGCCTTCTAGCCATCGCCGATCCACTTTTCATTTTCCATTTGTTTTGTCTTTGTCTTACACACCTGGTTTCAATTCCCCAATTACCTGTTCATTATTTAACCCTCTGTTCCCACATGTTTGTTTGTGAGTGATTGTTTCTATGTAGGAAGGTCCATTATTGTGGGCTCTGTTTTTGTATTGCATTTACAGTGCATTGCGAAAGTATTCGGCCCCCTTGAACTTTGCGACCTTTTGCCACATTTCAGGCTTCAAACATAAAGATATAAAACTGTATATTTTTGTGAAGAATCAACAACAAGTGGGACACAATCATGAAGTGGAACGACATTTATTGGATATTTCAAACTTTTTTAACAAATCAAAAACTGAAAAATTCGGCGTGCAAAATTATTCAGCCCCTTTACTTTCAGTGCAGCAAACTCTCTCCAGAAGTTCAGTGAGGGTCTCTGAATGATCCAATGTTGACCTAAATGACTAATGATGATAAATACAATCCACCTGTGTGTAATCAAGTCTCCGTATAAATGCACCTGCACTGTGATAGTCTCAGAGGTCCGTTAAAAGCGCAGAGAGCATCATGAAGAACAAGGAACACACCAGGCAGGTCCGAGATACTGTTGTGAAGAAGTTTAAAGCCGGATTTGGATACAAAAAGATTTCCCAAGCTTTAAACATCCCAAAGAGCACTGTGCAAGCGATAATATTGAAATGGAAGGAGTATCAGACCACTGCAAATCTACCAAGACCTGGCCGTCCCTCTAAACTTTCAGCTCATACAAGGAGAAGACTGATCAGAGATGCAGCCAAGAGGCCCATGATCACTCTGGATGAACTGCAGAGATCTACAGCTGAGGTGGGAGACTCTGTCCATAGGACAACAATCAGTCGTATATTGCACAAATCTGGCCTTTATGGAAGAGTGGCAAGAAGAAAGCCATTTCTTAAAGATATCCATAAAAAGTGTTGTTTAATGTTTGCCACAAGCCACCTGGGAGACACACCAAACATGTGGAAGAAGGTGCTCTGGTCAGATGAAACCAAAATTGAATTTTTTGGCAACAATGCAAAACGTTATGTTTGGCGTAAAAGCAACACCCTGAACACACCATCCCCACTGTCAAACATGGTGGTGGCAGCATCATGGTTTGGGCCTGCTTTTCTTCAGCAGGGACAGGGAAGATGGTTAAAATTGATGGGAAGATGGATGGAGCCAAATACAGGACCATTCTGGAAGAAAACCTGATGGAGTCTGCAAAAGACCTGAGACTGGGACGGAGATTTGTCTTCTAACAAGACAATGATCCAAAACATAAAGCAAAATCTACAATGGAATGGTTCAAAAATAAACATATCCAGGTGTTCGAATGGCCAAGTCACAGTCCAGACCTGAATCCAATCGAGAATCTGTGGAAAGAACTGAAAACTGCTGTTCACAAATGCTCTCCATCCAACCTCACTGAGCTCGAGCTGTTTTGCAAGGAGGAATGGGAAAACATTTCAGTCTCTCGATGTGCAAAACTGATAGAGACATACCCCAAGCGACTTACAGTTGTAATCGCCGCAAAAGGTGGCGCTACAAAGTATTAACTTAAGGGGGCTGAATAATTTTGCACACCCAATTTTTCAGTTTTTGATTTGTTAAAAAAGTTTGAAATATCCAATAAATGTCGTTCCACTTCATGATTGTGTCCCACTTGTTGTTGATTCTTCACAAAAATATACAGTTTTATATCTTTATGTTTGAAGCCTGAAATGTGGCAAAAGGTCGCAAAGTTCAAGGGGGCCGAATACTTTCGCAAGGCACTGTATATTATGTTGAGTAAAATAAGTTTATTTACTCATATCTGCTGCCCTTCACCTGACTCCTATACACCAGCTACACACAGACTTCCTTACTGTGCTAGCTATTTCTACATGGCACATTGAATAGCACTATTGCATTTTGAAGATCATTTGACCAAATTTCTAAAAAAAGATGTGAAGAGGAAATTCATTGAGGATTAAATTACAGGTTTAAGTGAGAGAAGGGAGAGAAAATGAAAATCGTAAGAAAAAGAGGGTGAGACTATTGGAGAAAGGAGGAGGAGGAGGAGGAGAGGAGGAGAGGAGGAGGAGAGGAGAGGAGGAGGAGAGGAGGAGGAGAGGGAGGAGGAGGTGGAGGAGAGGAGGAGGAGGAGGAGAGGAGGAGGAGGAGGAGGAGGAGGAGGAGGAGGTGGAGGAGAGCATGAGGAGGAGGAGGAGGAGGAGGGGGAGGAGGAGAGGATGATGAGGAGGAGGAGGAGGAGGAGGAGGAGGAGGAGGAGGAGAAGGAGGGGAGGGGAGGAGGAGGAGGAGAGGAGGAGGAAGAGGAGGAGGAGGAGGAGGAGAGGAGGAGAGGAGGAGGAGAGGAGAGGAGGAGGAGAGGAGAAGGAGGAGGAGGACGGCGGCGCCGTGTCTTTTGATTGTCATGTTGCTTCAATTATTGTACTGTTTGGGAGCATCCAGTTTGTTGTCGTTGACACCCGTATGTGTGTGTCAGCTTGTGTTGGTTTCAACAGTCTGACTGTTTGTATTTTCGCTGTCACTCCAGGCAAACGAGCAACACATTAATTCATCAGACTGGAAGCGGATCTGATTGGTGGAGTTGTACCTTCATGATTTAGAATAGAATAATGAACAATAAAGTCTATACGTGTAACAGCCAACTGACACAATACTGCTGTTATTAAAGGGGTAGTTCACAAAAATTACAAGATTATGTACTTGTTTCCTTACCTTGTAAGTAGTCTATGACAATGACGGAATACAATCCACAAGTTGGATTTGTTTACCCAGCCACTATCACCAACCACGGAAATACATATTCAGTTTTGTGAACTATCCCTTTAAGCTGAAGTATTTCTTTAAGCTTAAATTGAGTTATTATCTGCTAATAATACATCTACCCTCGTCAGAAAGTGTCTGCTGACCTCATAACTCAGTGCTGTTATTGATTAGCTTATCACTTATAGGCTGTTCCCAGAATACTCTTGTGTCACGAGGTGATGCAATGAGTTTGAGTTGGAACAAATTGATCAGGACGAGTCTAGGGAACATTTTGTTTTTATTAGCTTATGATAATGATAATTTAATTACATTTACTACACACACTTATGTACTTGTCACGCCTTGGTCTTAGTATTTTGTGTTTTCTTTATTTATTTGGTCAGGCCAGGGTGTGACATGGGTTATTGTGGTGTGTTTTTGTCTTGGGGTTTTGTGGGGTAGTCTACGTAGTCTATGGCTGCCTGAGGCGGTTCTCAATCAGAGTCAGGTGATTATCGTTGTCTCTGATTGGGAACCATATTTAGGCAGCCATATTCTGTGCGTGTTTTCGTGGGTGATTGTTCCTGTCTCTGTGTTAGTTGACACCAGACAGGCTGTATAGGTTTTCTCGTTCCGTTTGATGTTTTTGTATATATATAGTTATTTCATGTATCGTCTATTCTTCATTAAAGAACATGAGTAATCACCACGCTGCATTTTGGTCCGATCCTTATTCTACCTCTTCGTCAGAGGAGGAGATAGAAGAAAGCCGTTACAGAATCACCCACCACAATTGGACCAAGCAACGTGGCAACAGGCAACAGCGGTAGCAGGAGCAGCGCGACAAGAATTTCTGGACTTGGGAGGAAATCCTCGACGGGAGAGGGCCCTGGGTTAAACCAGGGGAGTGTAGCCGCACCAAGGTGCAGCGAGAGAAGGACTGGACATGGGAGGACGAAATGGACGGTGAAGGACCTTGGGCTCAGCCTGGAGAATATCGCCACCCCGAGGAAGAACTGGAGGCGGCGAAAGCCGAGAGGCGCCGGTATGAGGAGGCAGCACGGCGACGCGGATGGAAGCCTGAGAGTCAGCCCCAAAAATGTCTTGGGGGGGAGCTCACAGGGAGTATGGCTATGCCAGGTAGGAGACCTGCGCAAACTCCCTGTGCTTACCGGGGGGCTAGAGAGACCGGGCAGGCACCGTGTTATGCTATGGAGCGCACAGTGTTTCCAGTGCGGGTGCATAGCCCGGTGCGGTTCATACCAGCTCTTCGTATTGGCCGGGCTAGAGTGGGCATCGAGCCAGGTAAGCTTGGGCAGGCTCGGTGCTCAAGAGCTCCAGTGCGCCTGCACGGTCCGGTCTATCCAGAGCCACCTCCACACACCAGTCCTCCGGTGGCAGCTCCCCGCACCAGGCTTCCTGTGCGTGTTCTCTGTCCAGTTCCACCAGTGCCAGCACCACGCATCAGGCCTACAGTGCGCCTCGCCTCTCCAGCGCTGCCGGAGTCTCCCGCCTGTTCATCGCTGTTGGAGGCTTTCTCCTCTCCTGCGCTGCCGGAGTCTCCCGCCTGTTTAGCGCAGCCAGAGCCTTCCTCTCAGTGCTGAGCTTCCTCTCAGTGCTGAGCTTCCTCTCAGTGCTGGGCTTTCCCTCAGTGCTGAGCTGCCCCTCAGTCCCGAGTTTCCCCTCAGTCCCGAGCTTCCCCTCAGTCCCGAGCTTCCCCTCAGTCCCGTCTATTCTTCATTAAAGAACATGAGTAATCACCACGCTGCATTTTGGTCCGCTTCCCCTTCAACTGAGGAACGCCGTTACAGTACTGTTTATCTTAAAATGACCTACCAATCAATATGTAACAGTGGCGTATATTCACGGATGCCAAGAGAAGCCAGGCTTCCCACAAAAAATGTGATCAATAAAAAAATGAAAGGTACAAATCATTGATCTTTCATCTCTCTGAGTTTTATAATTTTCCTTAAATTCAAAGGTGGCTGTACCTGTCACACTGGAGAAATCATTTGAGAGATGAGTAGCTACAGTTGAAGACAGAAGTTTACATACACCTTACCCAAATACATTTAAACTCAGATTTTCACAATTCCTGACATTTAATCCCAGTAAAAATTCCCTGTTTTAGGTCAGTTAGGATCACCACTTTATTTCAAGAATGTGAAATGTCAGAATAATAGTAGAGAATTACTTATTTCAGCTTTTTTTTTCTTTCATCACATTCGGGTAGCCTTCCACAAGCTTCCCACAAGAAGTTGGGTGAATTTTGTCCCATTCCTCCTGACAGAGCTGGTGTAACTGAGTCAGGTTTATAGTCCTCCTTGCTCGCACACACTTTTTCAGTTCTGCCCACATATTTTCTATGGGAATTGAGGTCAGGGCTTTGTGATGGACAATCCAATACCTTGACTTTGGTGTCTTTAAGCCTTTTGCCACAACTTTGGAAGTATGCTTGGGGTCCTTGTCCATTTAGAAGACCCATTTCCGACCAAGCTTTAACTTCCTGACTCATGTCTTGAGATATTTCTTGAATATATCCACGTAATTTTCCTTCCTCATGACGCCATCTATTTTGTGAAGTGCACCAGACCCTCCTGCAGCAAAGCACCCCCACAACATGACACAACATAACAATGGTCCTTGTGGCCAAACAGTTCTATTTTTGTTTCATCAGACCAGAGGACATTTCTCCAAAAAGTACGATCTTTGTCCCCATGCGCAGTTGCAAACCATAGTTTGGCTTTTTAATGGCGGTTTCAGGTTAAGTCAATATAGGACTTGTTTTACTGTGGATATAGATACTTTTGTACCTGTTTCCTCCAGCATCTTCAAAAAGTCCTTTGCTGTTGTTCTGGGATTGATTTGCACTATTCACACTCATGTACGCTCATCTCTTGGAGACAACGTGTGTCCTTCCTGAGTGGTATGACGGCTGTGTGGTCCCATGGTGTTTATACTTGCATACTACTGTTTGTACAAATGAACGTGGTACCTTCAGGCATTTGGAAATTGTTCCCAAGGATGAACCAGACTTGTGTAGGTCTACAATTATTTTACTGAGGTCTTGGCTGATTTGATTTGATTTTCCCATAAGGTCAAGCAAAGAGGCACTGAGTTTGAAGGTAGTCCTTGAAATACATCCACAGGTACACCTCCAATTAACTCACAAGATGTCCTGTAGCCTATCAGAAGCTTCTAAAGCCAAGACATAATTTTCTGGAATTTTCCAAGCTGTTTTAAGGCACAGTCAACTTAGTGTATGTAAACTCCTGACCCACCAACTGACTTGCCATAACTATAGTTTGCTAACAAGACAATTGTGGAGTGGTTGAAAAACGAATTTTAATGACTCAAACCTAAGTGATTGTAAACTTCCAACTTCAACTGTATCTGATGCTGTCTGGACAAGAAGAGTATGAAATGTTGCGACTGTGGTATTTCATTAATTGATGCCAGCGAGCATTTGGCATCTAAAATCATTTGCTTGTGATGTGTTGTTGTCCTCCTGCAGTAGCTAGCTAGCTAAATCAGGCCTTTCCTAAGCCATGGATGGAGATGAGGATTTGGACATCAGCGATTCTGATCGAACCATGAATTCATATTGAATCCACGAGTTCAATATGTAGGATAGCTGTAGATGTAGTAGGCTCACGTTAACTAGCTCGCTAACTTACCTGGTTCATTGTTCCCCATGCAAGGAAGTTAGGCTAGCAAGCATTTAAGCCAGGTAGCCTAGTCTAGGACATCATAGACGAGCAGCGAGGAGGATGGCATTGGTGATCAGTCAACAAGTAGGGTGTCAACAACATGTTTTTCTACTTGCGTGGGCACATGCACACACACTCAGACAATCTCGATCCATATTTACTCAAGTGTGCGGCACCTATTATTGCTGGTGTAGTGACGCATATCTCTAATCAAACATTGGTCGTAGGAAAGATTCCTAAATCTTCGATAACAGCTTTTGTTTTACCACTCCTCAAGGGAGGTGATGGTAGTGAGTTGGATAATTATCGGCCCATCTCTAAGCTCTCCTGTTTGGCTTAAATTCTGGAGTCATTGGTGAATAGGCAACTACAATATTTTTTAACTGTTTACAATACTCTTTCTAGTAATCAATCTGGCTTCAGACCTAAACACAGTACTATTATGGCCACTGTATGTGTTGTAAATGATATTACTAATGTCCTAGATAATAGAAAGTACTTTGCCGCCTTGTTCATAGATTTGTCTAAAGCTTTTGACACTTTAGAGCATGTGATACATTTGGGTAAGCTGTCGTCAATAGGACTGGGATTGGATGCCTGTTGTTGGTTTCATGACTATCTAAAGGATAGAAGTCAGGCTGTTAGAGTCGACAGCATCCAGTTGGAGCCATTGGAGTTGGTTAAAGGGGTCCAACAAGGTTCTATTATTGTTCCATTACTGTTCACTCTCTACATAACCAATATCGGTGATAAGATAAGAAAGTGTCAAATTCATTTATATGCTGATGACACTGTCATGTACTCTATCGCTTCAATGGCTGACCAAAAATTTGCACTATTGGATACAGATTTTAAAATATTACAAGGGTCACTTATAAGCTTAGATGGTTCTCGAATTAATCAGGTCTCTGCATGTAAATACTTAGGGATATAGTTGGTGTAACGCTCAATGAGTGAATAGGTGTGGAGTCGGGCGCAGAGAGCAAAGGATGCGGGAAAAACACGCTTTAACGTCCAAAAATAATCACAGGAACAAAAATAGTATACCAAACCAGGTATAACTACAGAACAAAAGTACCCTATCGTGAAAATACAAGACAGCGAGAAACCCAAATGAAAACACTAACCACTCTAACACATACAGATGAACAAGCCCGCACAAACAGAAGCGGGCTGAACGAACTTAAATAGCCCCACCCTAACAAGGAACAGGTGAAACCAATTAGACAAACGGCTAAAAATCCAGCTAGGCTTCCTCTATAGAAACAGGACATGTTTGCCCTCTACAAATATAAGACAAATTGTGAAAGCTACTTTTATGTTTGTTATAGATTATGGGGATATTCTTTACATGCAAGCTAACCAAGGTTGCCAGGTGCACAGTGTTTCCTCCGACACATTGGTGCGGCTGGCTTCCGGGTTGGATGAGCCCTGTGTTAAGAAGCAGTGCGGCTTGGTTGGGTTGTGTATCGGAGGACGCATGACTTTCAACCTTCGTCTGTCCCGAGCCCGTACGGGAGTTGTAGCGATGAGACAAGATAGTAGCTACTACAACAATTGGACACCACGAAATTGTGGAGAAAAAGGGGTAAAAAAATAAAAATGTATAATAATAATTAATTGCTGGATGCTACTTATCATTGCGCACTTAGGTTTATTACGGGTGCTAGCTACAGAACTCACCACTGTTTTATATCAAAATGTGGGTTGGACTTCGGCTGTCCATGAGACGAGAACAACATGCTCTCGTGTTTGTCTATAAAGCACTTCTGAATAAGCTACTTTCTTATTTATCATCACTCATCAATATTAGAATTAGATTTCCTAAAACCAGGTCTCAAGCATGGATTACACTTGAGGCCCATGCGATTTCCACAGAGTTGGGTATGGCTGCCTTTTCCTGTTACGCTCCTCACCTATGGAATAGTCTGCAGACTAAACTTCAACTTGAGACTCGTGTCCCCCTGTCGCCCATTTTAAACATTTATTGGAGGATTTGTATTTTTGTATTGCCTGTAACTGTTTCGGGTAAATCAAGTTATTGTGATGTCGGTAGAATTACTTGTGTGTAAATGTAACAATCTGCTGCTGTATTTTTTGTTTGTTATCTGTGATCTTTTTGTTTGTCTTGTGTAGTTTTATAATCATTGTTCCTAAACTGTATGTGTAAACATGTATATGTAGGGCCCAGCTGTAAAAGAGACGTTGGTCTCAGTCTGTGTTTCTTGTTGAAGTAAAGGTATAATAATGAAATCAATACCATGGACAGCCACATGATATTTAGGAACATTGATAGGACCTCATTTGTTTTTGGGTTTGTTTTCACTGTATTAAACTAAGCATATATAGCCTTGTTGATTTGATGTTGTCTAATTGTTTAAGTTTAACTGGTGCTGGAATAGCGGAGGCAGTGCTCCTGTTGTCTTTGTGCTGACTTGCTTTAACTCTCCGTGGTTCTAAATCACTAGTTTAGTAAACTGTCAGAACCATTACCTTGCTTGATCATGCTGTAGGTCATGTAACTGTTTGTGACATGCAATATTTGCTTTGTGGACTTCAACGGACAGATGCTTGCTTTATGGTTTTGTGATGAAACCAACGTGTGTAGTTGGGGGTGTAGTTGAATTTATTCCGCCACTGTGTGACTGTTGCCTTTTTGTTGTGTCGGCGTTATTGTATATCACGGTGGCGTATAAATAAATGGGTAATAGAGCAAACAACGCAATTATCACAACGTAGGTTGTAATATGGCGGTTTTACTGGCTTGGTTTGGCGTCCTCAGTGATTATACCAATGCACCGCTACTGATAAGTAAAACCAGCTACATACTTTTTTATTTCATGATTGTCTCCTTCAGTTGGAGAATTGAAGAGTGAGGACTCCTGCTGCAGGACCATGAAAGAGAAAACGATCTGCATGCACACACACACACTGTGGAATTGACAATATCACTCCAGCATACAGCGAACGACAACACTACTTTACTTCACTGAGCCTTTACAGCCCAGGAGATTCCAGGACTATTGATTTTCAGAATTACAATTATATCTTCGTCTCTTATCGGCATCCAGCCATCGAGGAGAGGATAAAAAAAATAGAATAGCTATGAGGTGTTCTGGGGTGGAGGGTTTGAGCTGACACCTGTCACTCATCTGTCTCTGAGATAAAACTGATCCTTTAGTGTGTCATCAGACCTCTCTGTTTTGGGAAATAAGATGGAGGAGATTATCTCTCTTTCTCATTTACCCTCCCTCTTTCTCTCTCTCTCTGCTTCTCTATCTCTCTCTGTTTCTCTCTCCTCTCATTCTTTCTCTCTCGCTCCCTTGCTGTCGCTCTCTCTCTCTCTCTCTCTCTCTCTCTCGCTCTGACTCGCTCTCTCCCTCTCTTCCTATCTCCATCTCCTTATCACTATATCTCTCTCTATTCTATAATGAAAGTCTCTTTTCTCAGAGTTAGATGCGATGTCTAGGTTATTGTTTGCTGCTGGTCTTTGTGTGTGCAGCGTATGATGTCACATCCTCTGACATCATTTGACAACCTGCCAAACAAACCTGCAAGATATAACAAATTAAACATACAATATATTTGTTTCCGTACATGCTTCTGAAATGAAACCATCTGACATTTTTTACTTTAAGAGAGTTTGATTATTCTCCTTGTAAGTCGTTCTGAATAAATATTCTCATAACCTCTCTCTCGCTCTCTCTCTCTGCCAATGCTGGAGCATTTATCAAATCAATGCCCTCTGATGGGAGTTCCACTAACAGGCAGTGAAGTGTGTGTGTTGGTGTGTTCTTCTCAGCAGCCGGCCCTCAGCTCTGCCGGAGCACAGATGATCTGCCAGACCTCACATGCCATTACTTAAAAAATTAGCGCCCCTAACAGCCAATGCTTCACAGGGCCACTGACAGTTGCTCATAATCTCCCTCTCAGTGTGTGTGTGTGTGTGTGTGTGTGTGTGTGTGTGTGTGTGTGTGTGTGTGTGTGTGTGTGTGTGTGTGTGTGTGTGTGTGTGTGTGTGTGTGTGTGTGTGTGTGTGTGTGTGTGTGTGTGTGTGTGTGTGTGTGTGTGTGTGTGTGTGTGTGTGTGATAAGTGCGGGTGTGGGAGGATATGCTATTTTGCCGTTTTGAGTATTCTGTGGAGTGATGGACAGCCATCCACACTCATGCCTGTCAAGCAGAAATGATTTACCTATGTGGCATGCTGAGCATATTGGAAAAGAGATTCCCAGAAACTGTGCCACTTTTTGCCTCTAAAACTACTCTCAAAATATACAGAATGGTGAGGTCCTGCTGAAGGAAAATGCATGCTTTCCCCACATTCCCCGTACTTTTTAACTCACCATTTCTTAGACTCAGATACACACTCTAAGAAGTATTTGTCTGAAAGTATCAAGTTAATGGCCCAGACAATAAAGCAATTCCCAATCATTATGATATTTTTCTCATGTCTTCTGGTCCTGTTCTTATGGCTTACAATAATGTTCTCTAATGTTTCTAGTCCTATCCTAATGTTCTAATGAATGCTGTTACATATTCATTGTGTTACACATGAAGTAGTCTAAGACAAGCTCCTGATCTTTCGCTTCAGGGCACCACATTTGATAGTCATTCATCAAATCATACCCGAAGTCTGCTGATGTCCTAAGCCATTAAATGAAGTCTGCATGACTGCTCTCAACAACTCAATCCTTCTTTATATATGTTTGTAGTCTGTTTAGAGAAGCGTTAGACCAATAATAGAAGACGTGAGTAGCAGGTGTACTGGGAGAGGGGGGAGTGCTGAAATTGGTTCCATGATCTTCGTTTGAAATAGCTTCCTCTCAATGGGTGGACTAAAAGGAGCAGCTTTCAGTCAGGGGAAGAAACAGAGTTAATACAATCAAGTTATAGTAGAGAATGTGACACAAGCAGAACTACGATTTTTAAGAATCCGACACGGTGACAATTTATCCATTGGCTGGGTAGAGTTAAGTTGAATTCATAATGCATGGATGGAGGATGGGCTGCATGCTGCTGCCTCAATAGAAGGATACGCAGAGGAGGGAGGAAAAAGAGAGAGAAGGGAAAGAGGGGGAAGTGAGGGAGGAACAAATCTCAAATACAGGGAAAATATGGTAGAGCGCGAGGGAGGTCTAATTTAACTCCAAGCAAGCTTCATCTGCTGCCAATTGAAACTTGAGACCAAAGGGTCTATTTCATATGCTGTAAGTTTTCAAGGGTATTTCAAACATTTAGATTCCAAGCCACACATCACATCAGTTGTTATTGTCCATGAAGGATTCTTTCTATTGGAGCATCGCAGGTACTGCGCCTAATAAGTCAATGGTAGATTGGGAGCCAACTCCACTACTCTAAATCTGTGTGCGAGTTATCAAGAGGGAGGTGTAATTTCTTGTTTTGCAGTGTGAGCTGAAGAATAAATACTGTTCGGCAGGTGTTCTTCCATTCAGGTGTAATTCTGCCCAGAAAATGGTATTTCCTGGGCTGGATAAAGGCGCAGTGAGCTGACCCTCCCGTACCATTGTAAAGACTTGATAAGAACCACATAACAAAACCATTTAAGGTTAAATCTAGCATTTAAAATCCACTTTCATTTGTAATGCTGCTGCTGCTTTCTCTGCACAGCCTGTAAATGTAAGTCGTTCTGAATAATCTTTTCCCCCTCCCTCCCTTTCTCTCTCTCTCTCTCTCTCTCTCTCTCTCTCTCTCTCTGGCTATGCATCACACCCACAGCGCTGTAAGCTGCTCCGCTCAGCTTTTCCTAGTCAGCAGACTAGGAATATCTGTGGCTGTCCGATGTTGTGCTGCTGTTGTCCTTCTATTCACGACTAAAGCGCGGTGAAGGACTGGAATAATGTTGCTCACTGTTGAATCGCTCATGTGATCCACTAACACTTCACAGTGTTGGACAAGGGTTTGTATTCAGAGCCATACAGTATATAGAGGTATGTATAGTGTATATAGCACTGGGTATTGTAGTCTGTAGCTTGTGTACTTCTTGGTGAACTCTTTCAGTGTCCTTTTATCTGAGGACAAAAAGAGAAAATAAGAACAGGCAAGCGCACATCTAATTCTGTGGCTGTTAGACAGTAAGTTACGTAAATTACCAGATCAGCATTAAAGGTGGACTGTACACACATTGTAGATCTGCCGTAGGCCCATCACCTCCTAGAAAGTGAGATTAGCCTCGTTCCCCATCAGGGTGTGCTTGTGTCCATTTGAATGTGCCTGTGCGTGTGTGTGTGCATGTGTGCGTGTGTGTGTGCGTGCGTGCGTGTGTCCGTGCGTGCGTGCGTGCGTGCGTGCGTGCGTGCGTGCGTGTGTGCGTGTGTGTGTGTGTGTGTGTGTGTGTGTGTGTGTGTGTGTGTGTGTGTGTGTGTGTGTGTGTGTGTGTGTGTGTGTGTGTGTGTGTGTGTGTGTGTGTGTAAGGATGTCTGCAGCATTGCTCTGTCTGTCTTGTGTGATTAATGGAGCATGGCGCCAGGCTGAAAGGCAGACTGGGAGGACAAAGACGATTTTAAATGGACGTCACTTCTACAAAAAGACGTGTGTGCTTGCATGCGTGTATGTGCATGTATGTGTGTGTGTGCATACATGTGTGTGTGTGCTTGCGCGTGTGTGCGTGCGTGCGTGCGTGCGTGCGTGCCTGTGTGTGATTTTAAATGGATGTGATCGTCTACAAAAGCTCTGTCGTGGAACTGGACAATAGGCTAGCTCTCCACATAGACAAAGACAGCCTGAACAGTCTTTTGTTCAAATTTCACTGGCTGTTCTAGAAGCAAGCACTGTATAAATTGCTAAATCAGGACCGTGTACTGTCTGACAGATTGGTTTTATTTTGTCAACTTGGCTACACACAAGGTTGCACGGTTGAGATGAAGAACCCTGCTGGGGATCGTGGTTGGCCATCTATTAAAGCTGCAATATGCAGAAATTGCAATAAATTCTAATAGTTTGCCTAATTTCAGTTTATGAGACAAAACAAGCAGTCATTGTGTAGAGAATAATTGTATCATCTAAACTGCTGAGAAATATATTTTCTACAACCCAAAATATTGTATTTTCAGCTCTTTGAAACTGGTGTAGAAAACAAAAAGTAAAAGATGCAAAAATAAATCTTCAGAACGGGAAGCATAGAAATAGCGCTCATACAGTAGAACAGATCACCCACTTCTTAGATCTGTAACTCACATTTCTATGTGAATTTGGTTTGGTCGCCCAAAAAGTAAAATAGTGTAGCTTTCAAAAGGTCAAGTCAGACAGTGAATACCCAGACAATAGTTTAGTGTATTGAAACCCTTTGGGGAAATGTGTCTTGTGTCTCCCAAGCATAGCAATACATTACATTCCACAGCATCACATTGTGTGTAAATGATGAAGACCTCAGTGTGCTGGCTGTCTACTTGGCATTCATCCCTGCACCATGATTCTGTGCAAAGCCAACTAATCATAATGATATAATCCTTAGTCTCTAGTGATGCTTGTCTGCTATACTGCCATTTCTACAGGCCTAGGTCTTTCTCTGGGGTGTGTGTGTGTGTGTGTGTGTGTGTGTGTGTGTGTGTGTGTGTGTGTGTGTGTGTGTGTGTGTGTGTGTGTGTGTGTGTGTGTGTGTGTGTGTGTGTGTGTGTGTGTGTGTGTGTGTGTGTGTGTGTGTGTGTGTGAAAGGGGGAATTGTCTGTCCCCAGTGTCTGAGGGGCACATGTTGGCATGGTGACAGCATACCTGAGGGACAGTGGCCTTTTCCTGCTTGGATGCACTGCAGTATAGTCCTAAATGGGATGGCTCTGTGTGGATGTACTGTATGTACCATATGGAAGGATAATTGATTCAAGTCTACAACTGCCATTTCATTAAGTAGTGGCGCGTTGGCAGGTTTAGCCTTCACAGGTCACATAACCACTGCAGCTTTGATGTAATGATGTTAGTCAGCCCCTCAACCAGTTCAAACTCATTATATTAGGTAGAACATTGTTACGGCTGTTTGAAGAAGAGGACCAAGGTGCAGCGTGGTACGTGTTCATGATTTTTAATCAAACTGAACACTAGAACAAAAAATAACAAAGCGGAAGAAAAAAAATAGTTCTGTCTGGTGCAGAAACACACAAAACAGTTCTGTCTGGTGCAGAAACACACAAAACAGTTCTGTCTGGTGCAGAAACACACAAAACAGTTCTGTCTGGTGCAGAAACACACAAAACAGTTCTGTCTGGTGCAGAAACACACTAAACAGTTCTGTCTGGTGCCGAAACACACAAAACAGTTCTGTCTGGTGCAGAAACACACAAAACAGTTCTGTCTGGTGCAGAAACACACAAAACAGTTCTGTCTGGTGCAGAAACACACAAAACAGTTATGTCTGGTGCAGAAACACACAAAACAGTTCTGTCTGGTGCAGAAACACACAAAACAGTTCTGTCTGGTGCAGAAACACACAAAACAGTTATGTCTGGTGCAGAAACACACAAAACAGTTCTGTCTGGTGCAGAAACACACTAAGCAGTTCTGTCTGGTGCAGAAACACACTAAGCAGTTCTGTCTGGTGCAGAAACACACAAAACAGTTCTGTCTGGTGCAGAAACACACAAAACAGTTCTGTCTGGTGCAGAAACACACTAAGCAGTTCTGTCTGGTGCAGAAACACACAAAACAGTTCTGTCTGGTGCAGAAACACACAAAACAGTTCTGTCTGGTGCAGAAACACACAAAACAGTTCTGTCTGGTGCAGAAACACACAAAACAGTTCTGTCTGGTGCAGAAACACACTAAGCAGTTCTGTCTGGTGCAGAAACACACAAAACAGTTCTGTCTGGTGCAGAAACACACAAAACAGTTCTGTCTGGTGCAGAAACACACAAAACAGTTCTGTCTGGTGCAGAAACACACAAAACAGTTATGTCTGGTGCAGAAACACACAAAACAGTTCTGTCTGGTGCAGAAACACACAAAACAGTTCTGTCTGGTGCAGAAACACACAAAACAGTTATGTCTGGTGCAGAAACACACAAAACAGTTCTGTCTGGTGCAGAAACACACTAAGCAGTTCTGTCTGGTGCAGAAACACACTAAGCAGTTCTGTCTGGTGCAGAAACACACAAAACAGTTCTGTCTGGTGCAGAAACACACAAAACAGTTCTGTCTGGTGCAGAAACACACAAAACAGATAATAACTACCCACAAAACACAGGTGGGAAAAGGCTACCTAAGTATGGTTCTCAATCAGAGACAACGATAGACAGCTGCCTCTGATTGAGAACCACACCCAGCCAAACACACAGAAATTGAAAACATAGAACACAAAACATAGAATACCCACCCCAACTCACGCCTTGACCAAACCAAAATAGATACATAAAAAGGATCTCTAAGGTCAGGGCGCGACAAACATGTCAGAGGGGAATTATACGGTGCAGATGAGGGACCACAGTCCCATGTTGCTCTTTTTAACATGAGAGAGGACATGACATGGCATGAAATGAAATGCAGAACATGATGTTCACTCTTATTCTCCCCTCTAGAGGAGACGGTCTCTGCATTCAGTCCTGACACAGGCCTTTGATTTTCACATCAGCACTCTGAGCTCTAGAAGAGAGGAGAGGAGGAATACCTGTCCACTGTACTGTCTTGATGTTCATATGAAAAACGGATCAAAATGCACCTTATGGAACAGCGGGGACTGTGAAGCAACACAAACATAGACACATGCATACACACACACCATAACATACACACTATACACACATGTACACATGGATTGTGTTATAGATATGTGGTAGCAGAGTAGAGGCCTGAGGGCACACACTTAACAGGTTGTGTATTGTAATGTTTTTTAAATGTATAACTGCCTTAATTTAGCTGGATCCCAGGAATAGTAGCTGCTGCCTTAGGGGCAGAGCTTCACACTAGGCACACAGGTAGACACCCGCACACACTCACAGCCGCGCACACATACACTCAGGCAGATAAGGGCTGATCTTGGACTAGCCGCTGTTCATTTATGATTGAGTCTTTCTAGATCCCATGCATTAGCGTGTGTGTGTGTGTGTACGTGTGTGTGTGTACGTGTGTGTAACCATGGCCTTCCTCTCTGCCTCTAAACTAAATCCCTTGAAGCCAGTTCCAGTGGGAGCACTAAGATGCTAGGCTAGGCTAGTGCTTGGCAGACCTGTCTACTTCATTGAAATGAAAATGAACTTCAATCACTTAGCTAGTACTATCTGTAGTTTGTTAAATCAGCGTAGCCTGTGCAGCTGCCTTGAATAGAAAGTAATTTGGCTGGATTTAAATGGAATTTAGTTGGCTGTTTCAGGTTTCATTAAGAAGACTCTCTTTTTGGGACTTCTGAGAAATAGTGAAAGGTGATTATAAAAGCATTTTCTGTGATTTTTTTCTTCTGAATTTAGCTAAATGTTTTATTTTTTAAATGTTTTTGAGATGTTCTTTATAGATCCCAATAATATTGGTCAACTTTATTGTGTGTGATAGAAATGCTTTCAACTGTGTGTGGCTGGCTATATCTATCTATCAATATCTATCAATATCTATGAACAATAGGCTTTCAAGCATTGGCATGTTTCACATTGATATTTTATTGCACTGTCAATAATTCAATCGGATTTGGACGTTAATCTAATGTATTAGCACGTGGGATATGCCTCAAGGGGCTGCTATTGACACCTCTCCTTTCTCTCCCTCTCCTCCTCCTTTTCACACTGTACTGTGTCACCTCCTGACCAAAAATCAATGGAGGAATGTTCGAAACTAAAACTCATTTATAAAATGCAATTACAGACGCCCAATACAGGAGGAGTGAAGTGTGTGTGTGTGTGTGTGTGTGTGTGTGTGTGTGTGTGTGTGTGTGTGTGTGTGATAAGTGCGGGTGTGGGAGTGTGATCCTGCAAATCCATCTTGTTTCGTCTCTTCCACCTGAGTTATTAGTGTCCTCAACCACTAAATCATTTTGATTGAAACTTGTCATGGGTTTAAAATGAGGTCCACTGGGGTCATTGGAAACAGAAATGGCAGTTTATTGGATTATGGGTTTACTTTGATTTCCAACAATGACTGGAACATGCATGAGAATGTAGGTGGACTCCCCAAAGAGCAAAGTCGATATATTCCCATCGCTCTCTCTCTCTACACCCCATATAAAACATACTATTAGAGAGTCTAAATAATGTAGCATTAATATATTTATATCGTATAGTATTCACTGCAGGGTTTTCTGAGGACTGAAGTATTTACTGTATTATACTGTAGTATTACAGTTAACTATAGTATAAATACTGTAGTGAAAGAAAACTGTTGTATATACTATAGCAATTAATGTAGTGTTTTTGCGGATTGTAGTATACTATATTATTTACTGCAGTGTTTTTGTTTTATTATCTTTGACGAAGAAGGTAGTTAAGACGGGGGTTAAAATGGTTAGTTCAGAGCTTGTGCTCTGTATGTACCCTGTATAGAACACAATATATAGTCTACTGTACACTTGGAATAAGTTTCTCACTTATTGGTGGCAAAAATTGGGATACGGGGGAAGGGAATGGTGCATGGTATATTCAAATGAAATACTGTTGTATTTACTATTTGTTTTGCGGACTGTGAAGGTTTTTGCGGACATTACTGTAAAATGTAATACAATGTTTTTTTGTGGATAATACTGCAGTATTTACTATAGTATTTTACAGTATTCTACAAAATGATCTAGAACTACACATGATCAAGGGATACTACAGTGTGTAGTATAGTATTCTACAGCAAACTACAGTTTACTACAGAATTCTATAGTATGTACTGTAGTATTCTACAGTAAACTGTAGTATTTTTTTTTTAATGTGGGTCTCTCTCTCTCTCTCTACCCTGTCTCTCTCAATTCAATTCAATTCAATTCAAGGGACTTTATTGGCATGGGAAACGTGTTAACATTGCCAAAGCAAGTGAGGTAGATAATATACAAAAGTTAAATAAACAATCAAAATTAACAGTAAACATTACACATACAGAAGTTTCAAAACAATAAAGACATTCCAAATGTCATATTATATATATATATATATACAGTGTCTCTCTCTCTCTTTCTCTCTGACTGTTTCTCCCTCTCTCTTTCCCTGATTACCTGACTCTCTTTCTCTCTCTCTTCTTTCTATCTTCCTTTACCTGACTCCTGGAACCGTCTCGTTACCTCACAGGATGAAATCGTCATTCTTCCGCTCATAAGCAGGGTTCTCCTGTGTTTCTTATTACAGACTATGTCCAAGTCAGCTCCCTCTCTGCCTGTAAGAAAGGTTCGAGGAATACATGTAATCTCTACTAACTAAGTAATCACCTTTCTCTCAGTAGCTAGGTTTCCATCCAATTGGTGACCGATTTTCATGCGAATATTCAAAAATCTGCATTAAAAACAACATGCATATTTTCCCTCCAGAGATGTTTCCATCAAATTGACTTGTTGACGTAGTGCACATAAAATACCTTTTGGGGTTAAATTCCCATGTACCGAATAAAAAAGGCAAGTTAAATGGGTTTCTATCGCAATTTCTTACAAAAATGTTTTGCGGTATATAGTGAATGTACCGACTCTGGTATTGCTCTAGCCAACAGTGCACGCAACCTACGTGATGAGATTGTTATTATGGACAAAATAGCATGATTATTTTTGTCAAACGGTAGCTAAGTGTCAACGATCATGACACCAGAATAAGACCCTCAGTATTTATTGGAAAGGAGCATGAAGTTCATCATAACTTATTTCATCTGTAGCGTAATAAACTGCATGCTTTCCGAGTCGTAGTGGGAGGACCACACAACATATCATCGCGTGACATCAAGTTTACTTCGATATTATGGTTATTATACCAATACTTGCATTTCTCACATCATTCATTTTACTGACTCGAAAAGATCCCACCTTGTCTAGCATATTTTGTTTTGCTGACATTTGGAAAGTTTACTGAAAAATGTCCTGTTTCCATCAGGCCTGTCATTAAAAAAATCATCCGACATGTACTGTACTCGCATAAAAAGGTTGGATGGAAACCTGGTTAGTGAAACTAACCTGGATAAATAAAGGGCACTGTAGAAAATAATTATGTTTACAATGGTGTTGTGTTTCTGAAAGGTCAGCTGACTGTGCTGTTGTGGTGTGTGTGTGTCTTGTTTACTACACACACACACACACACACACACACACACACACACACACACACACACACACACACACACACACACACACACACACACACACACACACGCTTGTCAGTTTAGGAATCATATCCAAATGCGAGACATTAACTTTGAATTGTGGGTTAATCTGCCAGCAATCACTCACAAGGGCTTAATCTGGGTCCAGGAAACCATCCCTAAGGTCCAATTTAACCCATTTTAACCCAGTTAAAATCCAAATGTAAAACTGTATGACACGCTACACTCCATGTCCTATAAGAGGAGATCATTAGCCATCATTTAGTGTTATGCTAATCAGCAAATTGTTAATTGACATTTACTTAGCTAAGGAAATTAATTTTGTATGTTTGCATAATTCTGTCGAAACACGATTAAATGACTCCTTCCTTGTTTTGTCGCTGCGTCGAGACCTCTCTCAAACAGATCATTATAAATGATGGAACTAATATTATAATACCATAACATTTTGTATTATACATCAGATATTCATATTTGTACAGTGAATAATTGAATGTGCTTTTAAAAGCCTTAAAAATGCATAAGACTAAGACGACTTACAGAGAAGAAGTGGACACTTTAGACACATTAGGGGAGATGGTGGTGGCAGCGACAGAGGGGGAGGGAGGGCATTGCTGCTCTACCTACTTTACAAACTGAAAATCTCATTAAGTGTGACACTGAAGATTTGTTGAGAGGGACCAAAGTGGAGAGAGAATGAGCACACAAAGGGCTGCCTGCTCTGGGCTGCCAGTGAGGGGTGGAAGAGGAGGAGACTTTAGATTTGTTTGCCTTCATTAATTCTGCATTGGAACGAGCTGCTCTGAGGAGGGGAAAACGCTCAGTCACTGATCAGAAGAGGCTATGAGGATATGACAGGTGAACAGGTGCCCTCTCTTCCCTTTGAGGGAACACTCTCCCCCCTTTAACTCTCCTCCTCAGGTCTTTAATTGGGGTGAATTTGGCGTCGTGCCATCTGCGTGATGACAACATAAAGCCAGCTTTGATTTATGGAGCCTCAAGATATATTAGAATCAGGATACTAGAACACAAACAAACATCATTGTGTGTCTGGGTATTAGAATCAATATTTAAACACAAACTTATCACACATTTATGTCTGGCTATAGAAGTCCATAAACATAATCTGTAAATTAGTGGTGCTATAGGATACCACTGTACTTTTCCTCCCTGATCATCTGTAAATTAGTGGTGCTATAGGATACCACTGTACTTTTCCTCCCTGATCATCTGTAAATTAGTGGTGCTATAGGATACCACTGTACTTTTCCTCCCTGATCATCTGTAAATTAGTGGTGCTATAGGATACCACTGTACTTTTCCTCCCTGATCATCTGTAAATTAGTGGTGCTATAGGATACCACTGTACTTTTCCTACCTGATCATCTGTAAATTAGTGGTGCTATAGGATCCACTGGTCAACCGAGATGTCTTTATTCGAGCAGTCGCAGTGTATATTCATGGTGCACAAGACACCAGTCTGATTTGCGCATGGCTCAGTGGACTGATCCATTGCGGAGGCTACGGGGATGGCACAGTCCATCACTCCAAGATATGTGATACTGAAATTATATATGATTATATTATGTAAAAATTATGGTGCAACACAAATAAATAAAATATTATTTGATCTAACAGCAGCTGTTTGTCACACATAATATGCACGCAGCTCTCGCTCCTATCGCCTCCTTTTTCAAATCAAATCAAATTTATATAGCCCTTCGTACATCAGCTGATATCTCAAAGTGCTGTACAGAAACCCAGCCTAAAACCCCAAACAGCAAGCAATGCAGGTAGCACGTCCGGTGAACAGGTCAGGATTCCATAGCCGCAGGCAGAACAGTTGAAACTGGAGCAGCTGCACGACCAGGTGGACTGGGGACAGCAAGGAGTCATCATGCCAGGTAGTCCTGAGGCATGGTCCTCGGGCTCAGGTCCTCCGAGAGAGAGAAAGAAAGAGAGAAAGAGAGAATTAGAGAGAGCATACTTCAATTCACACAGGACACCAGATAAGACAGGAGAAGTACTCCAGATATAACAAACTGACCCTAGCCCCCGACACAAACTACTGCAGCATAAATACTGGAGGCTGAGACAGGAGGGGTCAGGAGACACTGTGGCCCCATCCGATGATACCCCCGGACAGGGCCAAACAGGAAGGATATAACCCCACCCACTTTGCCAAAGCACAGCCCCCACACCACTAGAGGGATATCTTCAACCACAAACTTACCATCCTGAGACAAGGCCGAGTATAGCCCACAAAGATCTCCGCCACGGCACAACCCAATGGGGGCGCCAACCCAGACAGGAAGATCACGTCAGTGACTCAACCCACTCAAGTGACGCACCCCTCCTAGGGACGGAATGAAAGAGCACCAGTAAGCCAGTGATTCAGCCCCTGTAATAGGGTTAGAGGCAGAGAATCCCAGTGGAGAGAGGGGAACCGGCCAGGCAGAGACAGCAAGGGCGGTTCATTGCTCCTGAGCCTTTCCGTTCACCGTCACACTCATGGGCCAGACTACACTCAATCATATGACCCACTGAAGAGATGAGTCTTCAGTAAAGACTTAAAGGTTGAGACCGAGTCTGCGTCTCTCACATGGGTAGGCAGACCATTCCATGAAAATGGAGCTCTATAGGAGAAAGCCCTGCCTCCAGCTGTTTGCTTAGAAATTCTAGGGACAATTAGGAGGCCTGCGTCTTGTGACCGTAGCGTACGTGTAGGTATGTACGGCAGGACCAAATCGGAAAGATAGGTAGGAGTAAGCCCATGTAATGCTTTGTAGGTTAGCAGTAAAACCTTGAAATCGGTCCTTGCCTTAATAGGAAGCCAGTGTAGGGAGGCTAGCACTGGAGTAATATGATCAAATGTTTTGGTTCTAGTCAGGATTCTAGCAGCCGTATTTAGCACTAACTGAAGTTTATTTAGTGCTTTATCCGGGTAGCCGGAAAGTAGAGCATTGCAGTAGGAAAGTAGAGCATTGCAGTAGTCTAACCGAGAAGTAACAAAAGCATGGATTCATTTTTCTGCATCATTTTGGACAGAAAGTTTCTGATTTTTGCAATGTTACGTAAATCTTGAAACAGTCTTGATATGTTCCTCAAAAGAGAGATCATGGTCCAGAGTAACGCCGAGGTCCTTCACAGTTTTATTTGAGACGACTGTACAACCATCAAGATTAATTGTCAGAATCAGCAGAAGATCTCTTTGTTTCTTGATCTCCTTCTTATTGTTATTATAATTATCATGATCGTCATTATAATAATAAGTCATTTAGTTTATCATTAGTACTCTTTGTATATTAGCCTTGTTTAACCACCATCAAGCTGTAGGCCTAAGAACGCATCCTGTTAAATCTAAATATCGTAACATTTTTAGCCTATATTTAAGCAATTAGGCATGAAGGGGTGTGGTATATGGCCAATATACCATTGCTATGGGCTGTTCTTCTGCACGACGCATCGCGGTCTGCCTGGATACAGCACTTAGCCTTGGTATATTGACAATATACCACAAACCCCTGAAGTGGCTTATTGCTATTACAAACTGGTTATCAACGTAAATAGAGCATTAAAAATAAATGTTTTGTCATACCCGTGGTATATGGTGTGAGCCAATCAGCATTTAGGACTCGAACAGCCCAGTTTATAATTCAATATATAGGCTGCTGTATCAGTCAATCACTCTTTCCTTCATGCCACCAGACAGAATAGGAGACATTCATGCTTTGAAATGCAATCAAGCAATTAAATAACAAAGGGAGCGTTTCATAATAATTAGCATAAACAATACGTAAACCGCAATTCATAAATGCATGCAACTGTTTTTAGTCTGTTGTAAGAAAGGCTTTATATACACTATATATTTCTTTTTTCTTTTTAGAACTCTCTTGTGCAGGGACGTCACTAGACATTCAGAACATCCCAGGCTTAACCCTGAAGACCTGGGGCTGACTCGGGGTGGGGGGGATTTGATCCCTGCGCAACCAATATGAAGCGCCCCGCACTCTTGGCCTCGCACGCTAGCAGAGAAAATTGTGCAGAAACATAAGGCTATGCTGCATAGCTCACTGCTTTCTTCCATGCGCTATGCTCTCCTGACGCCAAATAAGCAACACTTCTTAATATTAATTCAATGGATTGTGGTCAGTAAACCATGGAATATGGTGTTAATCATCTCAAAGAAATCTATTAGCAGGTACTAATTACAAGTGCATAACTATATCGTAATTTTCCATGAAGAAAATTGTTGTAAAAAGTATTTGTCATTTTTTTGTTGTAATCTTTTTATTAACAATGTCCAATATTTGATTTAGCAATAAAGAAAAAGGCTCATGTTGATGTTGGTCCCATTACTGCTAACTAATGTGAGCTCGTCATCCTGCGCGCACTGTGCAGTTCCAAAACGATCCAAAGGGTGCCAGCCTAGACCACAAATGAATTTTTTTGCATGAAATAATGTTTTAGTTAGGTGTAATTTAGCAGGATTGGGATTTTGACCTGCCATTTTTGGGATTATGTTGGAACTGCGTAAACTCACATTAGCAGTAAACTTGTATTATAACTGTAGAGTGTGGGGAGGATACATTTTGCGGATACATTATGTACAAACGCAGGCACCAAACGCACTTGAAAATTGGATTTCATAATATTTGTGGCAATAAATCACAGATTCCAAGGTCAATTAGCTACAGGATAATATTTTTACTCATTTAATTACACAAAAACAAATACACCCCCTCCAATAACACTTCACAATTTTACACATATACCAGCATACAATCCTTTCTCCAACTAAATATTAACAATGTTTGCTAGTTATATTACATAGTACTAGGATGATAATCCATCCATAAAGATTAGAAATTAAATTAAACAAAATTAAACTGTAGGTGAAGACCTGTCTATGACTTCACAGGTCATGTCGTGTTAGTGCAGTTGAAGTCGGAAGTTTACATACACCTTAGCCAAATGCATTTAAACTCCGTTTTTCACAATTCCTGACATTTAAAACTAGAAGAAATTCCCTGTCTTACGTCAGTTAGGATCAACACCTTATTTTAAGAATGTGAAATGTCAGAATAATAGTTGAGAGAATGATTTATTTCAGCTTTTATTTCTTTCATCACATTCCCAGTGGGTCAGAAGTTTACATACACTCAATTAGTATTTGGTAGCATTTCCTTTAAATTGTTTAACTTGGGTCAAACGTTTCAGGTAACCTTCTCCAAGCTCCCCACAATAAGTTGGGTGAATTTTGGCCCATTCCTCCTGACAGAGCTGGTGTAACTGTGTCAGGTTTGTAGGCCTCCTTGCTAGCACACACTTTTTCAGTTCTGCCCACATATTTTCTATAGGAATTGAGGCCAGGGCTTTGTGATGGCCACTCCAATACCTTGACTTTGGTGTCCTTAAGCCATTTTGCCACAACTTTGGAAGTATGCTTGGGGTCATTGTCCATTTGGAAGACCTATTTGCAACCAAGCTTTAACTTCCTGACTCATGTCTTGAGATGTTGCTTCAATATATCAACATAATTATCCTGCCTCATGATGCCATCTATTTTGTGAAATGCACCAGACCCTCCTTCAGCAAAGCACCCCCACAACATGATGCTGCCAACCCCGTGCCTCGCGGTTGGGATGGTCTTCAGCTTGCAAGACCCCCCTTTTTCCTCCAAACATAACGATGGTCATTGTGGCCAAAAAGTTATATTTTTGTTTCATCAGACCAGCGGACATTTCTCCAAAAAGTACGATCTTTGTCCCCATGTGCAGTTGCAAACCGTAGTCTGGTTTTTTTATGGTGGTTTTGGAGTGGTTGCTTCTTCCTTGCTGAGCGGCCTTTCAGGTTACGTCGATATAGGACTCGTTTTGCTGTGGATATAGATACTTTTGTACCTGTTTCCTCCAGCATCTTCACAGGGTCATTTGCTGTTGTTCTGGGATTGATTTGCACTTTTCGCACCAATGTACATTAATCTCTAAGAGACAGAATGCGTCTCCTTCCTGAGCGGTATGACGGCTGAGTGGTCCCATGGTGTTTATACTTGCGTACTATTGTTTGTACAGATGAGGTCTACAATTCTTTTACTGAGGTCTTGGCTGATTTGTTTTGATTTCCCCATGATGTCAAGCAAAAAAAAGGCACTGAGTTTGAAGGTAGGCCTTGAAATACATCCACAGGTACACCTCCAAGACTCAAATGATGTCATGTAGCCTATCAGAAGGTTCTAAAGCCATGACATAATTGTGTTATTAGCAGTTCACTCAATCTTAAGCCCAATTAATATTCAACTGTCTTACCCTTCACTAACCACAATACATGTGTTCTCTCTCTCTCTGTCGCTTTAGCAACACAATCGACATGCATGCAACCATGGGGAAAAACAGATGAGGTTGGCTTAGATAGTTGACAACATGTATATTTCGTCTCCAATGTTTATTGCAAACAAATACATTTGCACAATAATTACTTGTTGTCTCAAATACATCATTAGAGTTGTTGGTTAGCTGCTACCGAATTTTTTGCCATATTTGCATTGACATGAAATCAGTCAAAACACCTCAAAACAAGACATGATATCAATGAGGAACCTGGGACTAAACACCTTACTACAAGCATTTCGCTACACCCGCAATAACATCTGCTACATATGTGTATGTGACAAATTGTCACGCCCTGACCTTAGAGAGCCTTTTTATGTCTCTATTTGGTTTGGTCAGGGTGTGATTTGCGTGGGCATTCTATGTGTTGTATTTCTTTGTGTTTGGCTGAGTGTGGTTCCCAATCAGAGGCATCTGTCTATCGTTGTCTCTGATTGGGAATCATACTTAGGTAGCCTTTTTTCCCATCTATGTTGTGGGATCTTGTCCTTGTATTGTTGCTGTTGAGCCCTACAAGGCTGTACGTTTCGTTGGTTCTCTCGTTCTTGGTTTTCTGGTGATCATTAAAGAATATGATTAACCTACCCCACGCTGCATCTTGGTCCACTTCTTCAGACGAGCGTCACACAAATAAAATGTGAATTTAACATTTTATTTGATAACATGATGAAACATGCTGAAATGGGCCACTTACAATTCCCCACATATCAGTTTGTCATTCTTGTTATCAATCTGGCCATCCAGAATCACAACAGGCTGACTTCTGCCCCATGGAAGCTCACAAATTGTTTGTGACATTGTCAGCCAACCCATCTATGTAGCTACTTGCTACATAATTGTATTGTAAACACACACAAAATTGATTCACTTACTCCTGCAAATACAACAACCGTCTCTGTGTTTGCTGAGCTGCATCTCTCGACCTCTTCCTCAATAATTAATCATCTATGTCCATCTTATACAATGCCTTGCGAATGTATTCACCCCCTTGGCATTTTTCCTATTTTGTTGCCTTACATCCTGGAGTTAAAATGTTTTTGGGGGGGTTGTATCTGTCACGCCTTTGTCTTAGTATTTTGTGTTTTCGTTAAATATTTGGTCAGGCCAGGGTGTGACATGGGTTTATTGTATTGTCATATTGGGGTTGTTGTAGGCATTGGGATTGTGGTTGATTAGGGGTGTGTCTAGTATAGGCTTGGCTGCCTGAGGCGGTTCTCAATCAGAGTCAGGTGATTCTTGTTGTCTCTGATGGGGAACCGTATTTAGGTAGCCGGGGTTTCACTGTGTATTTCGTGGGTGATTGTTCCTGTCTCTGTGTAGTGTTCACCAGATAGGCTGTAATTAGGTTTCATGTTCCGTTTGTTGTTTTGTATTTGTATAGTTATGTTCATGTATCGCGATTCATTTATTAAAGACATGAGTAACCACCACGCTGCATTTCGGTCCGACTCTCTTTCGACAAACGAAGAACGCCGTTACAGTATCATTTGATTTACACAACATGCCTACCACTTTGAGGATGTAAAATATGTTTTATTGTGAAACAAACAAGAATTAAGACAAAAAAACAGAACTTGAGTGTGCATAACTATTCAACCCCCCCCGAAGTCAATACTTTATAGAGCCACCTTTTGCAGCAATTACAGCTGCAAGTCTCTTTGGGTATGTCTCTATAAGCTTGGCACATCTAGCCACTGGGATTTTTGCTCATTCTTCAAGGCAAAACTTCTCCATCTCCTTCAAGTTGGATGGGTTCCACTGGTGTACAGCAATATTTAAGTCATACCACAGATTCTCAATTGGATTGAGGTCTGGGCTTTGACTAGGCCATTCCAAGACATTTAAATCTTTCCCCTTAAACCACTCAAGTTTTGCTTTAGCGGTATGCTTAGGGTCATTGTCCTGCTGGAAGGTGAACTTCCGTCCCAGTCTCAAATCTCTGGTAGACTGAAACAGGTTTCCCTCAAGATTATCCATGTATTTAGCGCCATCCATCATTCCTTTAATTCTGACCAGTTTCCCAGTCCCTGCAGATGACAAACATCCCCACAGCATGATGCTGCCACCACCATGCTTCACTGTGGGGATGTTGTTCTCGGGGTGATGAGAGATGTTGGGTTTGCGCCAGACATAACGTTTTCCTTGATGGCCAAAAAGCTCAATTCTAGTCTCATCTGACCAGAGTACCTTCTTCCATATGTTTGGGGAGTCACCCACATGCCTTTTGGCGAACACCAAACGTGTTTGCTTATTTTCTTCTCTTCCATAAAGCCCAGCTCTGTGGCGTGTTCGGCTTAAAGTGGACCTATGGATAGATACTCCAATCTCATCTGTGGAGCTTTGCAGCTCCTTCAGGGTTACCTTTGGTCTCTTTGTTGCCTCTCTGATTAATGCCCTCCTTGCCTGGTCCGTGAATTTTGGTGGGCGGCCCTCTTGGCAGGTTTGTGGTGGTCCCATTTCTTTAAAAAAAATTATAATAGATTTAATGGTGAACCGTGGTATGTTCAAAGTTTCTGAGATTTTTTTATAACCCAACCCTGATCTGTACTTCTCCACAACTTTGTCCCTGACCTGTTTGGAGAGCTCCTTGGTGTTCATGGTGCCGCTTGCTTGGTGGTGCCCCTTGCTGAGTGGTGTTACAGACTCTGGGGCTTTTCAGAACAGGTGTATGTATACTGAGATCATGTGACACTTAAATTGCACACAGGTGGACTTTATTTAATGTATTATCTTATTTAAGGGCTTTATAGCAAAGGGGGGAATACATATGCATGCACCATTTTTCTGTTTTTTATTATTTTGAAACAAAATTTTTTTCTTCACTTCACTAATTTTGACTATTTTATGTATGTCCATTACATGAAATCCAAATCAAATCTATTTAAATTACAGGTTGTAATGCAACAAAACAGGAAAAATGCCAAGGGGGATGAATACTTTTGCAAGGCACTGTATATATTGCTTTGTTTTTTCTACAGATACGGTAGCTAGCTACTGTAATTTAGCTGATGTTAACAAAAGTAGCTAATGTCATATTAGCCTTAAGATAGGTAGCTAGCTTTATTGTAATTTTTTTGCATATTCGGACAGTACTTGATTAGACAGTAATTGGTTAGTTAGTGATACTTGTCGGATGGTGAACTGAGTTCCAGCAGTTGGATTCAGTGTCTAGATAGCTAATCAATTACTGTCAAAATCCTGCTCATGAAATGTACTGGATAGCTAATGTTAGCAGCACTGCTAGCTAGACTGGGTAGTCCCTAACGTTAGTTAGTATTTTATCGTATCTGTCAGTGCAGCTTTTGAGTCAACAACAAGTTACTCAAATCTGGCTTATTGTGAGTTCAGTATCTCTGAATAACATCATCATGGGTTAACAAAATGTCATATTGTAGTTGCAAGCTAATGAAGGTTACCAACGACCTTCTCATCTTTGCACTCTCTCCCTCAGAGAATTAACATTTCTTTGGATGAATCAAAAATTACTTTGGAAAACAACTTCGACTCCACCTCCTAAAGTGCCACACAGAAATGTTGGTTTTAAGCAGCACTAAAAAGGCAGGGCAGGCCAGGGATCATGATTGGATTATTCATTGCAGTGTGTAATGCAGTGTAGACTAGTTTGTTTTACATCATCCCAGCAGGGATTCAGTGCCCCGAAAGCCCGGGTCTGGTGATGTCAATGCTCTGGTAAACGTATTTATTTAGTGTTATATGAACGGGTGGGTCTAATCCTGGTTGCTGAATGGTTAAAACCGCTTCCCTGCCGGTGACTATTCCACAAGTTACCAGAGTCTAAGGCTATGACGTTGAAATGCCTATTTAGACTGTCCATCTCAATGCGCAATCCATTGTCTCATCAACCCAGCCAGTCAATTTATCAACTTGATCTCCACAATAAAAAGCATCTAGACATTATCTCCCATTTCTTTTAGACTAGCATTTGGTTTTTAACAGCGGAGATTTGTATAAACCTTGCTCTCCGTTTCTCTGACATTTGCAACATTGTTTCAATGTTGAAATCTTTCCAGCTTCTGTTTTAAGTGATTGTGTTAGCTGTGTTGTTGGCTAGCTCCTCTGAACAACAGTGTCCTGACGAAAGAGCAAATTTCCTATTCCAGGCGAAATTGTACATCATTGTTACGGATGTATCCAAATGTAAATGTCACTAGAAAACAGCTTAAACAAATGCAAATGTAGCTGCTGTTATTCTGGCTGCACTGCTTGATGTGATAGTAAATTATCCGTATTTGGCTAGATAGCAAGCAAGGGATAAGAACGTTGCTAGCCAGTATGATAATGGAACATTTAGAATGAACGACTGGGTTGTGTCCATTGATGCAGAACAAAAATAGTTAACGACTGGGTCACGTCTCTGGCAACCGAACTGATAGAACGAATGACCAGCCAGCTTGGGTAGCAACCTTAGATTTGTGTGGTGACTATAACTTGTGGAAGGATGAAACAGTATGAATAAATTCATCAAAATAATGTTTATTTGAATATGTTGGTAACCCGTTGTATAAAAGTGATAATGCCCTTGAAGCTGGTTTTCGGGCCTAACAACACCCGTGGCAATATATCCTTCAAACACCAGCTTCTTGGGCAATATCACTTAAATGGTTACACTGTTCCAAATGTTCAGACAAAATTATAATATTGTAATCTAAGAGCAACTATTTGCACACATAATACTCACCTAACGCCTGCCTTTTTTGTGATCTCAGATCTTTGTGTTCCACAGATCTGACTTCCCTTTACCTCCTGTTTCTACAATAAACATTCACCCGTTTCGAGTTTCCTTTATGCCTCCTCCGCATCCATTTTGGTGTCGATATAAATGTGTATGGAGTTTGTTATAACCATTTTATTGACGTCATTATGATAGGCTATAGGTCAGGCCTTGATGATGCTTACGTGTTTCACGTAAAGAGAGCAAGGGTTGCGGAAATAGGGGATGTTTCTCCTCAACAAATTAGGGATATCGGTAACAGAGATGTTCAGTAAGAAAATAAATGGCTGAAATGATATTCAGCACAATGAACACTTGCTCTGCTGTGGTGCCTTTTTGCTGCAGTAGGGAGGAGAGCAAGACAACGTGTGCCAGTCACACAAGCTGATTACATTTAAAAGCTCACAGCAAATGCCACTTTTGTGTTCATATATTTGTTCTAGATACCAACATAAAGCACAACAATGGTGGAAGGGAACAAACAGGTTGTAAATGTCCTTTTAGAGTGTGGTTGCTTGGTTGCTTGGTTGGTTGCTTGGTTGGTTTGAGCTCCAGGCCCCTGATCACCTTAAAACACTGGTCTCTGCTCCACTTCCTTTACTGTGTGTCTGGGACTGTGCTTTTCTATCACATTACCTACTTACCGATTGCCACAGGGAGCCTATGGTCATTTTGCAAATACACACACACACACACACATACACATTCTCTCATCCACACACACATACACACATATACACACACATACACACACATACACACACATACACATTCTTTCATCCACACACACATTCTCTCATCCACACACGCACACACACACAGGCACATACACAGTAAGAAGAGTCTGCTTTAATTGTGCATCTAACAGCCTTCTTACAAGACCATTATGCAGTTCTAGTGCATGGTCACAATGTGATATTACAGCACTGCTTAACAGCTGTCTTGCTCTCTGCAGTGCCGGCTCTGCTCTCCAGCACCAATGGTTTCAGCCCAAGGCAAGCATACTGAGTAGTCATGTTAGTGATGACTCTGTTTTACGGCCCTGTACTTATAGTAGGGGAATAGAGGACAGGATCCCAACTGTATGAGCCAACATACGGTCAGATGTATAGTGTTTGATCAAATCAATAAAAACGTTTAAATACATTTTTTTTTAAATTTAAGTTTAGTGCCTGAAATCGGGGACTGTCAGCTAATGATGCCCTTGTTGAATGGGTTCTGACTGAATATATAGCAAAAGTAATGTATTTGAAGAGGTTGGCAGTAGTGATATTGATTCAAAAGAAAACGGAGAGTTGTTGTTCTGTAAGAAAGAGCAATAGTTTCACATTCTCCATTGCATTCAAGTATTACAAAAAAGTCATCAATGACAAAAAATTTAAAAAATTAAAATAAATGTTCAGAGGAAATATTTAAATGCATACAAGGTTACAGTGGCTGCACGGGATGTGGTTAGCTATGAGTATTGTCTTGTGAAGATCCCGTTTCTTATTAGTTACAGCTGGCCAATCAATACTGCAGGAAGATTGTATCCTCTCGCTGATAATACTTTACTCAATTGGAGGTTAACTGTATGTATGCCCAGGGTCACTCCTCCACTGTCCTTCCTTCTCTCTCCTTCTTATAGAACCGTCGACTCTCCCTCTCTTTCTGTTCCCTTTCTCCATCGTCTTTCATGAGGGATATTTTCATTCAACCCATTATAGTCTGCCGGACTTCATTCTTCCCCTAGAATTACATCTCAGGAAAAGCTTTGCAGTTTCTTTACCATGGATATGATTGGAGGTGTTCAATAAGAGCGAAGTAGAACGTTAGGAAGCTCATCTCTTCTCCAATCTTTTGTCGACTCTCTTTTGCAAAAGAAGACTCAATTAGATTTTCTAATATTAACATCAACTCAGTCGTCCAATAGGCTAAGTAGAAGGTTGTTTTTTAACAGTATGAAATGTGTGTCGTGTGAAAAATATAAACCATATAATTTCATTGTAAAGTTTCATTGTGGTATATGTTAAGTATGAGCAATACCTTCACTTTTTTGGCAGACCTTAAGTAGGACAACTTTATATATGTGATATCATGTCATGTTATTCAAGTATGAAACTCTTTAATGTACTGCGGTGAATGTCATAGCTCAAACTATGGTTGATGTCTTGGTAATAAACTTACGCCTAGTGAAACCTTGATTTCTGCTAATCAGTACTCAGATGTAGCAATAATAATTATAATCATGTTAGTTATTACATTTTGATAGTTTAATTTGATCATATAGTCTTCTCTCATGCTCATCATTAACATGCACATCCTAAACTGGGGTCACGAGGCGCAGTATTTCCCCTGGCATTATGTACTGTAGGTTGAACCAAACTCTGTTGCTCCCCACATAAAATCATTTTGTTTCAATTTAAGATATTGCTAAGGGGCTCTGGATATTGATTTCAGGGGGTGTTAATAAGGGGTGTGTTTATCTGTTAGACTAAAGGCTGACATGTTGTCACCCCTATCTGTGGTGTTTGCATTAAGTCTTAGACCATGTCTTCATTTGTTTCAACAGAACGATACGGTACTTAACTATAGCCACACAATCAATGTTCTCTTTATTAGAATATATACTGTAGCATCACAGCACTGTAAAGACTTTTAATATTCCATAGATGAAAACAGTCTGCCATCGCTAAAGGACAGTAAATATTGGTTTTCCAGCCTAAGGAGCTATAGATTGCTGTTGTAGTTAAAAGTGCAATACGCAGAAATCACTCCGTCGTTCCCTGGTTCTTAAAATTAAAATATTTTGCCTAATTTTAGTTTGTGACAAAAAGTATAGTGTAGAGAATCATTGTATAAAGCACATAGAACAGGTCTACCGCTTCTTAGACTTGCTTTCAATGAGAATGACAGATCTAGAACTCACATTCTATGTGACTTTGGCCGGGTCGCCAAAATGTTACATATTGCAGCTTGTATATCTTTTTAGACTGCATCAGTTGTAACAATTTTAAGGCATCCATTTTGTTCTCAAAGTCTTAATGAATGGATGAGTTTGGACTATGCTGCTTTCTATTGGTGTTCTCTGTTTTCTATTAGTTGAAGAAAAACTTCCACTCCATCATATCTTCTGGATCCTATTACCTTTATAGTGCAATACTTTTGACCAGACCTCTATGTAGTGGGCTTGGCTGGGCAAAACAAGTGCCCAACTGCATATAGGAAATAGGGTGCTATTTCAAAATCACCACTAAATGATGTATGAGGGGATTTTGGCATGTCATTGGTGACAGCAGTCCATTCAGAGATGAGTTGTGATGGTTATCAGGTAGCTGAGATGTGATGGTTCTCAGGTAGCTGAGATGTGATGGTTATCAGGTAGCTGAGATGTGATGGTTCTCAGGTAGCTGAGATGTGATGGTTATCAGGTAGCTGAGATGTGATGGTTCTCAGGTAGCTGAGATGTGATGGTTATCAGGTAGCTGAGATGTGATGGTTATCAGGTAGCTGAGATGTGATGGTTATCAGCTAGCTGAGTTGTGATGGTTATCAGCTAGCTGATTTGTGATGGTTATCAGGTAGCTGAGTTGTGAGGGTTATCAGGTAGCTGAGTTGTGATGGTTATCGGCTAGCTGAGTTGTGATGGTTATCGGCTATCTGATTAGTGATGGTTTTCGGCTAGCTGAGTTGTGATGGTATCAGCTAGCTGAGTTGTGATGGTTATCAGCTAGCTGAGTTGTGATGGTTATCCGCTAGCTGAGTTGTGATGGTTATTGGCTATCTGAGTTGTGATGTTATCGGTTAGCTGAGTTGTGATGGTTATTGGCTAGCTGAGATGTGATGGGTATCGGCTAACTGAGATGTGATGCGTATCGGGTAGCTGAGATGTGATGCGTATCGGCTAGCTGAGATGTGATGGTATCAGGTAGCTGAGATGTGATGGGTATCAGCTCGCTGAGATGTGATGGGTATCGGCTAGCTGAGATGTGATGGGTATCAGCTAGCTGAGATGTGATGGGTATCAGCTAGCTGAGTTGTGATGGTTATTGGCTATCTGAGTTGTGATGTTATCGGTTAGCTGAGTTGTGATGGTTATTGGCTAGCTGAGATGTGATGGGTATCGGCTAACTGAGATGTGATGCGTATCGGGTAGCTGAGATGTGATGCGTATCGGCTAGCTGAGATGTGATGGTATCAGGTAGCTGAGATGTGATGGGTATCAGCTCGCTGAGATGTGATGGGTATCGGCTAGCTGAGATGTGATGGGTATCAGCTAGCTGAGATGTGATGGGTATCAGCTAGCTGAGATGTGATGGGTATCAGCTAGCTGAGATGTGATGGGTATCAGCTAACTGAGATGTGATGGGTATCGGCTAGCTGAGATGTGATGGGTATCAGCTCGCTGAGATGTGATGGGTATCAGCTAGCTGAGATGTGATGGGTATCGGCTAGCTGAGATGTGATGGGTATCAGCTAGCTGAGTTGTGATGGTTATCAGCTAACTGAGTTGTGATGGTTATCAGGTAGCTGAGTTGTGAGGGTTATCAGGTAGCTGAGTTGTGATGGTTATCGGCTATCTGATTTGTGATGGTTTTCGGCTAGCTGAGTTGTGATGGCTATCTGCTAGCTGAGTTGTGATGGTTATCCGCTAGCTGAGTTGTGATGGTTATTGGCTATCTGAGTTGTGATGTTATCGGTTAGCTGAGATGTGATGGGTATCGGCTAGCTGAGATGTGATGGTATCAGGTAGCTGAGATGTGATGGTATCAGGTAGCTGAGATGTGATGGGTATCAGCTAGCTGAGTTGTGATGGTTATCAGCTGGCTGAGTTGTGATGGTTATCAGCTAGCTTGCAGTAGAGACAGACTAACAGTATTGTGACCTGGAGTGGAGGTCAACCAGCCTCTATAGGTGCACATTAGTCCTCTTGCTGCTTGGGTCAAATGGTATCCTGCTATAGTGCCTGTGTGTGTTTGTGTGTGTGTGTTTGTGCATTTATTGGTTCATGTGTGCGTACATGTTTGTGTGTGTCATTCCATAGAATCTGCTGTTTATGATTGATGAACCACTGTGTCGACTGCTGTTGCATTGTGTAATGACTTACATCCTGAACACACAGAGCATGTACAGCTCTCTCTGACCCAGCCATATCCCTATACCTATAGCCTAGGCCCAGGGGAAGCCATCTGTCTGAGCCTGGCCTATAGTCAGCTGTGAGGCTCAGGCCTCTGCTGGCCAGAGTGCTGTCCATGTTTACCAGATGCACCGTCCGTCCCCCAAGGTAAACTACCCATCTGGCAGCACTGAGCCTCAGCAGACACACTGGCCCATGGCCCAAAGCATGCTGTAAAATGGAGTCAAACACATTGGCCCAAGGCCCAAAGCATGCTGGATGATGAAGTCAGATAAACTGCCCAAAGCTTAGTCGATCGATGTGTGTGTGTGTATATTGTGTGGTGGCTGTCTATAGAGGACAATGGACAAACAGTAAGTATGGATAAATATCCACATTTTAGTGTGCCATCACATCATGCAAATTAATGAGCTCAACAACAACAAAAAATACACATTATTGCATATGCTATTAAAGGGAAAGGAAAGGGAAGGGGGATACCTAGCCAGTTGTGCAACTGAATGCATTCAACTGAAATGTGTCTTCCGCATTTAACCCAACCCCTCTGAATTAGAGCGTTGCGTAGGGCTGCCTTAATCAATATCCATGTATTCGGCCCTGTTCAGTAGGCTAATCTTCCTTCATATTTTATCTCAATTAATCTGTAAACATTTCCATTGACTTAAACCAGATGCAGAGAAGATTTCTGATCAATACATTTGTATTGTAATCTCCTTATGTAATCAATGAAATTGTGTATGTTTAGTAGCAATATGTAGTTTAATGGGAACTAATGAATTTGGTATTTCAAAGTATTTCAAGCAGTCAGGGCTTACGGCTATTCTTCATACGCAGGTTCAGAGTGGAATACTGTACCCATTACCCTGTGGTCAATAGAAACAAGGCTAAAATAGAGGTTGTAAAATGTCACCTGTAACTACTATAATTATTCATTATAATCCACATAATTAATTCACATTTCCTGTTGCTGCAGGATTATTTTCCTGTTGTAGCAAACTGGCTCAAATTAAGATCCTACTTCTGGCCAGTGCGCAAAGAACACACACTACAGAAATGATATGATAATGTTCTACTCTACTCCAAGCTAGGTTCAAATGGCTTTTAATGTGCAATCTCAAAACATACCCCAGGTCATTCAATGTTTTGATTTTGTTTCTTTTTTTTTCTCTACACCAAGAGCCTTATGGGAACCATATAGGCATATTTCCCCCCTACACAATGATATGTTTAAACTTGTCTGTAGGGAGGAAGTCAATTCTTGTCCAAAGAGCAAACTTATTGGTAGCGAAACCTTATTTTCTACATATCGACCCCGGAGTGCCTCGGCCCACAAAATGCAAAAACCCTGGGCAAGACGGATCTGCTGTCATGTCTTACAGTAGAAATCAGCCAATCAATGTCACTTTCCGCCGCCGGGGCCTGAATGAACCTAATTCCGCTCATCTTGGCTAAATGGTGAAATCCTGGGGGTTCATCAATCATCAATCCAAGCAGCGCTCTGTGTTTAATAGTCTGGTCTTTATTCACTGAATAGCCACTGCATTTATCTATCTGGGGGAGCCAAGTGGAAATCCCTTCTACTATCTGACTGACAAAGAGAGAGAGAGAGAGAGAGAGAGAGAGAGAGAGAGAGAGAGAGAGAGAGAGAGAGAGAGAGAGAGAGAGAGAGAGAGAGAGAGAGAGAGAGAGAGAGAATGGATCGCTGTGTTCTGTCTCTCACATTCTAACTCCCAAATGGGGGCTGTCTGCTACTTTTTTAAATTGAAGATCGTTGGAAGATGGATTACCAGTATCTCCCCACTTTAGAATCCCTTTTGATCGGTCAGTTTTGTAGAAAGCTGTGTGCTGGGCCTGAATGTGAAGTCAATATTTTCAGAATCTGGTATTAATATCTGCTGATGTGTCTCGTTGCCTGTTTAGATACATGTTTAATTGTCTCTAGTACTACCGTGTCTCCTGTAACAGCCTCTAAATGTATGACAAACCAGTTAGAGAAACGTATCTCCTCTTCTCTCTTTGTTTCAGGTGACAAGTGTACATGCTTCCAAGGGAGACCTCCTCAAATCGGGCAGCCCCAAGTCAACATTAAAACACATATGGACAGAAAGCGGCAAGGACCTGTCAATCAGCAGGTTGCTGTCACAGACTCTCCATGGCAAAGAGAACACCACGGCCCTGGACCTGCGCTACGACACCCCGGAGCCCTACTCCGAGCAGGACCTCTGGGACTGGCTGAGGAACTCTACCGACCTCCAGGATTCTAGACCTAGAGCCAAACGGCGGCCTATGGTCAAGACAGGCAAGTTCAAGAAGATGTTTGGATGGGGAGACTTCCACTCCAACATCAAGACAGTCAAGCTCAACCTCCTCATCACCGGGAAGATTGTGGACCACGGCAACGGAACCTTCAGCGTCTACTTCAGACACAACTCCACAGGCCAGGGAAACGTGTCTGTGAGTCTCGTCCCGCCAACGAAGATCGTGGAGTTCGATGTGGCAGCCCAGCAGTCCGTGATTGACGCCAAGGACTCCAAGTCCTTCAACTGCCGCATCGAGTACGAGAAGGTGGAGAAGGGTGCCAGGAACACGCTGTGTAACTTCGACCCATCCAAGACATGTTACCAGGAGCAGACTCAGAGCCACGTCTCCTGGCTCTGTTCCAAGCCCTTTAAAGTAATCTGCATCTACATCTCCTTCTACAGCACTGACTACAAGCTGGTGCAGAAAGTCTGCCCGGACTACAACTACCACAGTGAAACTCCCTACTTCCCCTCTGGCTGACCACTCCCACAACAACAACCCCAATGTGGAGCAGAAAGTTACTTAGTGGGGCTTCTTATTTTTCCCCACCCAGAGAAATATATGTTAGCTGTAATGTTCTGAACATAAAAGAATGTGTCAAATGAATTAATTACCTATATATGAAATGAAGACTTTTGATGACAATACAGAAAGTAAAGATTTATGGGAGCAGTACTTTTTTTCTTTCAAATGTTGTGCAAAACCATTATTATTTGTATAATTATAATTATGTTATTAGTATACAAATACTATGACTAAACAAATAATATTGATTATAATCCATTTGATTTATTGTTTTCATACCTTTTTTCCATCAATGATTTCATAGATGCATAATGTGTACATATTTGAGGTTGATAGTTCCATTTGTAACTAAGTAAAATCAGCATTTCATGTAAGTCTTATTAGTTTGTAACAACTTTTTATGTTATGTTAGGTAAATTTGCTTGGTCCAGTTTGTTTCTAAATGCCTAGATTTTCTCCTTTTAGTATTTCTTACTTTGCTCCTCAGGGCCACCATACTTTCTGTATGAAAGTTCAGTTCTGTGAGCTACCAATTGGACAGCAACGTACAGGATCCTGTGTTTTGTTTGCACCTGCAATACTCTTCATTCAAAGTAGTTCAATTCCGCTCTCTCAGAAATAACAGTCCAGACTCTTATCCTTGAAGGCCTTCAAGATCCCCACACATTTCCAAACCCTTCGACCCCAAAGGCGAGAGAGCTGAAGAAGAGGAGTGTGTTGGTGTGCAATCGAAGCATCAGGTGGAGATGGTCCCATGGCCTGACGGACTTAACATTGAGCTAGCATTGAGCAGGCTTCTCCCGCAGGCATGTTTTATAAAAAAAAATATTTAAAACATTAAGCATTTTACATGTTCAGAAATGATGCTGTTCATTCTTCAGCTTATTTGGAGTGTCCCTGTATAAATCTTGGCTCAGATTATTATTAGAAAATCACAGCCTTATTAGGTTTATTGTCAATATTCAGTTTTGATTGACTTGGGGCTTTGCTCATTGTCATTGACTTAATAAAACATGTAATGTAATGAATGTTATGTCTTAGAGAGCCTAATTTGTATGAATGGTTTGTATTGTACATAGTTTATCCCGAATTGACCTGCGTCTGTATATGCCCACATACAGCTATATCCCTCTTCCCACAAACTCTCTCTTTCTCGTTCTCTCCTTCTCTTGCTCTCTCGCTCTCACTCACTCACTCACTCTCTCTCCCTTTCTCTCTCATTCCATTAATACTCATTATTGGTCCCTCAAACAAAGACACTGATGTTGCTGATGATGTAGACGTGAATCCTTGAAAACAGCTACCCTGTACATACGCTGTAGAACTGTCTAAATATATTATACGTACTCATCAACTGTATGACTAAAACATTTATTTATGGGGGACGGATGGGATGGAGGTGTACATATGAATAAAAATACTGTACGTTTTATCAGTTTAATGTTCTTGAGTGTGATTTCTTTATATGCGTGTCTCAATGATTATAATGATGGTAGGATTTCAAGGTCAATAGATATTAAGGATATCTCAATTGCCAGACATTGAAGCATGTACAATAATTATTCTCAACATAATTGAGTCTATCAACATGCTGTACCTAATAGTGCATAGTATACATTTAATCGATTTCCTCAGTGTTCACACATCTCAGTCCAAAGATACAGATCAAACTGAGCTCCATGCTTTTCTTAGCGCATCATAATGTCACATAATCTGTAACATTTTAATAAGATATATAAAAATAAATGTTATCCTGATCTACCATTCCTTATAGAGCCTATAAATTCTGGAACTTCTTAGAATTGGTTCTTGATCTTCCTGATCAAGACAAGAACCAAACTTTTTCCAACTTCATCAAAGCAAAACTGATCACACCATTCATCCAAATTCACTCCAAGACCAATCAGAAGACCATACAATACATATACAGTAAGCTCTATACTTCCTGAGTTTAAGCTTCAATTCTTCCCAGAGTCACTCTGGTCTATGATACCTGCTTTCCTTATAGTCTACAGAGAGAAGTTGTGCATGGAAGCCAAGTTGTGTTCCAGTCCCTGTCAGAGAGATTGAGGAGATTGTGAGTGAGTGCCGTTTGGAGTCAATAGCAGATAGCAGCGTCTGTTGTGGGACTCCTCGGTGCAGTGGCACCTGCCATGGAAGCCTCGTAGTCGGCAGTTAGGATCAGCACTCGGCTTTACAGCGATTAGAACCCTCTGGAGGAGAAATCCGCTCCTCGCTGCGTTTATCTGGCTCACAATTTATCAGTAATTAAAGTGTGTGCCAGGTTTGTGTGTTCATCGGCTGTCTGCAGGGTGCTTTTACAGCCGGCCTCATTAAGGAGTAGGCCTCCTAAAGTTTAGCCCTGAATTATTCACTTTTAACAAGTCTACAGGGATGTACTCTAATGTGTGATATTCGGCATATGTTTTGAACGTATACACTCAAACATACTGTATTACAGACAAATTGTTCCACAAGGAATAGTAGTGTAACGACCCTGGGTTTATAAGCGCGGAAATCGACGCTGCCCCTCGAGCTTGCTGTTGCGGCACCCTCGAAGATCGAGGGTTCGAGACCTGCTCTCTGCCTGTTTCATTACACTGGTGTCAGAAGTGATCGGACCTCGCATCCACGACAGTGCATGTACTTAGCCGGTGAGCGCGTTCCTGTAAGTCTTAGATTCTCAAGCTAGCGCGAAGACGCGCTCTTTGAAAGGAGGTAGTAGTGTAACGATAAAGCGCGGAAATAGCCTCTGCCGTTCGAACATGCTTTCGCGGCACAGTCGATAGCGCGCCGGTCCTCTGGCTCGAAGCTCCCTGCTGTTTCCTTACAGTATGTCAACATGTGTGTATGCAGCCACTATCTTTATCTATAAGATTCAGATTGAATTTATCTGACCATACTAATCGAGACAATATTAAATGGAAATCTCGCCTCTACTCTATTTCACTATATATGTCCATTTAATGTCGCCTCTGCTCTATTTCACTATATATGTCCATTTAATGTCACCTTTGCTCTGTTTCACTATATATGTCCATTTAATGTCACGTCTGCTCTATTTCACTATATATGTCCATTTAATGTCACCTTTGCTCTATTTAACTATATATGTCCATTTAATGTCACGTCTGCTCTATTTCACTATATATGTCCATTTAATGTCACCTTTGCTCTATTTAACTATATATGTCCATTTAATGTCACCTCTGCTCTATTTCACTATATATGTCCATTTAATGTCACGTCTGCTCTATTTCACTATATATGTCCATTTAATGGCACCTTTGCTTTATTTAACTATATATGTCCATTTAATGTCACCTCTGCTCTATTTCACTATATATGTCACGTCTGCTCTATCATGTGGGAACAGCAGACTGGTATAGGGATTGATTGAATATGTCCGTAAACACACCAGCCAGCTGGTCTGCGCATGCTCTGAGGGCGCAGCTGGGGATGCCGTCTGGGCCTGCAGCCTTGCGAGGGTTAACACGTTTAAATGTTTTACTCACCTCGGCTGCAGTGAAGGAGAGGCCGCATGTTTTGGTTGCAGGTTGTGTCAGTGGCACTGTATTGTCCTCAAAACGGGCAAAAAAGTTATTTAGTCTGCCTGGGAGGAAGACATCCTGGTCCGTGACGGGGCTGGTTTTCTTTTTGTAATCTGTGATTGACTGTAGACCCTGCCACATACCTCTTGTGTCTGAGCCGTTGAATTGAGAATCTAGTTTGTCTCTATACTGACGCTTAGCTTGTTTGATTGCCTTGCGGAGGGAATAGCTACACTGTTTGTATTCGGTCATGTTACCGGTCACCTTGTCCTGATTAAAAGCAGTTGTTTGCGCTTTCAGTTTCACGCGAATTCTGCCATCAATCCACGGTTTCTGGTTTGGGAATGTTTTAATCATTGCTATGGGAACGACAACTTCAACGCACGTTCTAAGGAACTCGCACACCGAATCAGTGTATTCGTCAATGTTGTTGTCTGACGCAATACAAAACATATCCCAGTCCACGTGATGGAAGCAGTCTTGGAGTGTGGAATCAGATTGGTCGGACCAACGTTGAACAGACCTCAGCGTGGGAGCTTCTTGTTTTAGTTTCTGTCTGTAGGCAGGGATCAACAAAATGGAGTCGTGGTCAGCTTTTCCGAAAGGAGGGCGGGGCAGGGTCTTATATGCGTCGCGGAAGTTAGAATAGCAGTGATCCAAGGTTTTGCCAGCCCTGGTTACGCAATCGATATGCTGATACAATTTAGGCTTGTTAAAATCCCCAGCTACAATGAATGCAGCCTCGGGATGTATGGATTCCAATTTGCAAAGAGTCAAATAAAGTTCGTTCAGAGCCATCGATGTGTCTGCTTGGGGGGAATATATACGGCTGTGATTATAATTGAAGAGAATTCCCTTGGTAGATAATGCGGTCGACATTTGATTGTGAGGAATTCTAAATCAGGTGAACAGAAGGACTTGAGTTCCTGTATGCTTTTGTGACCACACCACGTCTCGTTAGCCATAAGGCATACGCCCCCGCCCCTCTTCTTACCAGAAATATGTTTGTTTCTGTCGGCGCGATGCGTGGATAAACCAGCTGGCTGCACCGACTCCGATAGCGTCTCTCCAGTGAGCCATGTTTCCGTGAAGCAAAGAACGTTACAGTCTCTGATGTCCCTCTGGAATGCTACCCTTGCTCGAATTTCATCAACCTTGGTGTCAAGAGACTGGACATTGGCGAGAAGTATACTGGGGAGTGGTGCACGATGTGCCCGTCTCCGGAGTCTGACCAGAAGACTGCTTCGTTTCCTTCTTTTACGAAGTCGTTTTTTTGGGTTGCCGGCTGGGATCCATTCCGTTGTCTTGGGTGAAAGGCAGAACACAGGATCCGCTTCGCGAAAGTCATATTCTTGGTCGTACTGATGGTGAGTTGACGCTGCTCTTATATTCAGTAGTTCTTCTCGACTGTATGTAATGAAACCTAAGATGACCTAGGGTACTAATGTAAGAAATAACACGTAAAAAAACAAAAAACTGCATAGTTTCCTAGGAACGCGAATCGAGGCGGCCATCTCTGTCGGCGCCGGAAGTACATGGTTTATTGTATGGTTACACATCTTCATGATCAGTCTTCATGTTTTACACATCTTCATGACCAGTCTTCATGTTTTACACATCTTCATAACCAGTCTTCATGTTTTTCACATCTTCGTGACCAGTTTTCATGTTTTTCACATCTTCGTGACCAGTCTTCATGTTTTACACATCTTCGTGATCAGTCTTCATGTTTTACACATCTTCGTGATCAGTCTTCATGTTTTACACATCTTCGTGACCAGTCTTCATGTTTTTCACATCTTCGTGACCAGTCTTCATGTTTTTCACATCTTCATGACCAGTCTTCATGTTTTACACATCTTCATGACCAGTCTTCATGTTTTACACATCTTCATGGTCAGTCTTCATGTCTTTCCAGGACGACGCTTGCAGTACAAACATATAATCTGTAAGTAGTGAAGAAACTATAGGAGAAGCTTGTCCACCTGGCTGTGGAGTGCAAAATGGACCAGACAGTTGTCTACGAGGAGACAAAATCTCAGCCCCCCAAATCTAACATCCCTGTCAACATCGCCACAGCACCAAAGCTTACTACACCAGCTGCCATTACCCAACTAACTCCATATTCAGTTAGACTGATGTTGTAGTATAATATATAATGCCTAGTATGCTTACATCTGCATTGTGGTGTACGGTGCATTTGGAAAAAATTCAGACCCCATGACTTTTTTCACATTTTGTTACGTTACAGCCTCATTCTAAAAAAAAAATAATAACATTTTTGCAAATGTGTTGAACACTTAAAAAACTGAAATATCAGATTTACATAAGTATTCAGACCCTTTACTCAGTACTTTGTTGAAGCACCTTTGGCAGCGATTACAGCCTCAAGTCTTCTTGGGTATGACGCTACAAGCTTGGTACACCTGTATTTGGGGAGTTTCTCCCATTCTTCTCTGCAGATCAATCAATCAAATGTATTCATGAAGCCCTTTTTACATCAGCAGATGTAACAAAGTGCTATCCAGAAACCCAGCCTAAAACCCCAAACAGCAAGCAATGCAGATGTAGAAGCACGGTGACTAGGAAAAAAATCTCTAGAAAGGCAGAAACCTAGGAAGAAACCTGGAGAGGAACTGGGCTCTAACGGGTGGCCAGTCCTCTTCTAGCTGTGCTGGGTGGAGATCCTCTCAAGCTCTGCCATGTTGGATGGGGAGCATCGCCGCACAGCTATTATGAGGCCTCTCCAGAGATGTTAGATTGTGTTCAAGTCTGGGCTCTTGCTGGGCCACTCAAGGACATTCAGAGACGTATCCCAAGGCCAATCCTGTGTTGTCTTGGCTATGTGCTTAGGGTCATTGTCCTGTTGGAAGGTCAACCTTCGCCCCAGTCTGAGGTCATGAGCGCTCTGGAGCAGGTTTTCATCAAGGATCTCTCTGTACTTTGCTCTGTTCATCCTTCCCCCGATCCCGACTAGTCTCCCAGTCCCTGCCACTGAAAAACATCCCCACAGCATGATGCTGGCACCATGCTTCACCATAGGAATGGTGCCAGGTTTCCTCCAGAGAATCTTGTTTCTCATGGTCTGAGAGTCCTTTAGGTGCCTTTTGGCAAACTCCAAGCTGGCTGTCATGGTCCTTTTACTGTGGATTGGCTTGCGTCTGGCCACTCTACCATAAAGGCCTGATTAGTGGAGTGCTGCAGAGATGGTTGTCCTTTTGGAAGGTTCTCCCATCTCCACAGAGAAACTCTGGAGCTCTGTCAGAGTGACCATCGGGTTCTTGGACACCTTCCTGACCAAGGCCCTTCTCCCCTGATTGCTCAATTTGGCCAGATGGCCAGCTCTAGGAAGAGTATTGGTGGTTCCAAACTTCTTCCATTTAAGAATGACGAAGGCCACAGTGTTCTTAGGGACCTTCAATGCTGCAAACAGTTTTTGGTACCCTCGACACAATCATGTCTCGGAGCTCTACGGACAATTCCTTCGACCTCATGGTTAGATTTTTGTTCTGACATACACTATCAACTGTGGGACCTTATATAGATATATATGTGTGCCTTTCCAAATCATGTCCAATCAAATGAATTTAACACAGGTGGACTCCAATCAAGTTGTAGAAACCTTTCAAGGATGATCAATGGAAACAGGATACATCGCAGTGCCCTTGTTTGGGTGTAGGGCCTGAATCAATTTTGAGTCTCATAGCAAAGGGTCTGAATACTTATGTAAATGAATATATATATATATTTTTTTTTTGTAATAAATATGTTTGTAATAAATATCACTTTATTATGGGGTATCGTGTGTATATTGATGAGAAAAACCATATGTAATACTTTTTAGAATAAGGCTGTAACGTAACAAAATGTGGAAAAGGGGAAGGGGTCTGAATATTTTCTGAATTCGCTGTAGATATTGCTAGCTGTTGTACATACAGTACCAGTCAAAAGTTTGGACATACCTACTCATTCAAGGCTTTTTCTTTATTTTTTACTATTTTCTACATTATTATTATTATTATTATTATTAATATAATAGTGAAGACGTCAAAACTATGAAATAACACATATGGAATCATGTAGTAACCAAAAAAGTGTTAAACCAATCAAAATATATTTTATATGTGAGATTCTTCAAAGTAGCCACCCTTTGCCTTGATGACAGCTTCACCCACTGGTTCTGTACATTTTACGGGTACAGCATATTTCAACCTGTTTTAATAAGACAATATCGCAATATGTCAATATCGCAAATAAGTAGACAGGGCTTTGATTTGCTGTGGAGACCGAGGTGAGTTTACACAGCAGTATGCAGGAACAGTTATGGCAATATATGACATATACAGTATACAATAGAATGAAAATATACTAATAATGCTTATAATAAGTACTACAGTTCTGCAAAGAGAATACTTGCATATGGTGTGTTTGGGTGGTTCACATCTCTTGAGAGTCATCAACTTCTTTGTATCCAAGCGGTATTGTCTGAGAGGAAGACGAAAACACTATTACACATCCATGGGCAACCGTTGTGTACTCTCTGCATCCCTACTGTATCAGCATGGTGTAGAATATGAGAGATCTCACAGACACAGGTATAGTTACTAATATGAGTCATCAAGCCAAACTCATTCCTTTACTCTCCGCCATCATCATCAAAACATTTCTACAGTTTTGCTCATAATGAGATGCATGAGGCTAGCTAGGCTAGTTTGCTAGCTAGCTATAATGTTATACCACAATACATTTTAAATATAGCAAACAACTATTGGCTTGTAGTGGTTCTAGCAAGCCCCCATTATGGCCGAATCAATCACCAAATTGTACTGTACTACACAACACTGCCTCGTTTAGAAGAGAGCTATATTGGTTATTATCTACCGACAGCACATCAACTTGCTTGTTTGTCAATTTACCCTCCTTTGTGGGTAATTAGTGGTGTAGGTTGTGGATGGTCTCTAGAAAAACATCCCAATTTCCACAGACTTTTCCCCATTCAGGAGCATGTTGTTGGATGTGGCCCACTCTTCCAGCTGCTTCACCTCCAAGCCCATGGAAATGTCCTCTTGGATGCTGGTTAATGGTATGGCTCAGGACAGCCCTACATCATCTACATACCCAGTGTCCAGTGTGTCAATGAAGACAACTTTTCGGGTGGACATGTGAAGGTGAAACCACACCCCCTTGTGGCACACCAGAGGTGACCTCTGACCCAGGGCTAAATGTGCCATTTGCCATCACCCTCTGCCTTCTTCCTGTGGTGTAGCTGTGGAGCCAGGCTAGTTTTTTTAACCTTTATTTAACCAGGTAGGCTTGTTGAGAACAAGTTCTCATTTGCAACTGCGACATGGCCAAGATAAAGCATAGCAGTGTGAACAGACAACACAGAGTTACACATGGAGTAAACAATTAACAAGTCAATAACACAGTAGAAAAAAAAGAGAGTCTATATACATTGTGTACAAAAGGCATGAGGAGGTAGGCGAATAATTACAATTTTGCAGATTAACACTGGAGTGATAAATGATCAGATGGTCATGTACAGGTAGAGATATTGGTGTGCAAAAGAGCAGAAAAGTAAATAAATAAAAACAGTATGGGGATGAGGTAGGTGAAAATGGGTGGGCTGTTTACCGATAGACTATGTACAGCTGCAGCGATCGGTTAGCTGCTCAGATAGCAGATGTTTGAAGTTGGTGAGGGAGATAAAAGTCTCCAACTTCAGCGATTTTTGCAATTTGTTCCAGTCACAGGCAGCAGAGAACTGGAATGAAAGGCGGCCAAATGAGGTGTTGGCTTTAGGGATGATCAGTGAGATACACCTGCTGGAGCGCGTGCTACGGGTGGGTGTTGCCATCGTGACCAGTGAACTGAGATAAGGCGGAGCTTTACCTAGCATGGACTTGTAGATGACCTGGAGCCAGTGGGTCTGGCGACGAATATGTAGCGAGGGCCAGCCGACTAGAGCATACAGGTCGCAGTGGTGGGTGGTATAAGGTGCTTTAGTGACAAAACGGATGGCACTGTGATAAACTGCATCCAGTTTGCTGAGTAGAGTGATGGAAGCTATTTTGTAGATGACATCGCCGAAGTCGAAGATCGGTAGGATAGTCAGTTTTACTAGGGTAAGTTTGGCGGCGTGAGTGAAGGAGGCTTTGTTGCGGAATAGAAAGCCGATTCTAGATTTGATTTTCGATTGGAGATGTTTGATATGAGTCTGGATGAGAGTTTACAGTCTAGCCAGACACCTAGGTACTTATAGATGTCCACATATTCAAGGTCGGAACCATACAGGGTGGTGATGCTAGTCAGGCGTGCGGGTGCAGGCAGTGAGCGGTTGAAAAGCATGCATTTGGTTTTACTAGCGTTTAAGAGCAGTTGGAGGCCACGGAAGGAGTGTTGTATGGCATTGAAGCTCGTTTGGAGGTTAGATAGCACAGTGTCCGACGACGGGCCGGAAGTATATAGAATGGTGTCGTCTGTGTAGAGGTGGATCAGGGAATCGCCCGCAGCAAGAGCAACATCATCGATATATACAGAGTAAAGAGTCTGCTCGAGAATTGAACCCTGTGACACCCCCATAGAGACTGCCAGAGGACCGGACAGCATGCCCTCCGATTTGACACACTGAACTCTGTCTGCAAAGTAGTTGGTGAACCAGGCACGGCAGTCATCAGAAAAACCGAGGCTACTGAGTCTGCCGATAAGAATATGGTGATTGACAGAGTCAAAAGCCTTGGCAAGGTCGATGAAGACGGCTGCACAGTACTGTCTTTTATCGATGGCGGTTATGATATCATTTAGTACCTTGAGCGTGGCTGAGGTGCACCCGTGACCGGCTCGGAAACCAGATTGCACAGCGGAGAAGGTACGGTGGGATTCGAGATGGTCAGTGACCTGTTAGTTGCCTTGGCTTTCGAAAACCTTAGATAGGCAGGGCAGGATGGATATAGGTCTGTAACAGTTTGGGTCCAGGGTGTCTCCCCTTTGAAGAGGGGATGACTGCGGCAGCTTTCAATCCTTGGGGATCTCAGACGATATGAAAAGAGGTTGAACAGGCTGGTAATAGGGGTTGCGACAATGGCGGCGGATAGTTTCAGAAATAGAGGGTCCAGATTGTCAAGCCCAGCTGATTTGTACGGGTCCAGGTTTTGCAGCTCTTTCAGAACATCTGCTATCTGAATTTGGGTAAAGGAGAACCTTGAGAGGCTTGGGCGAGTAGCTGCAGGGGGGGAGGGGGGGGTGGAGCTGTTGGCCGAGGTTGGAGTAGCCAGGCAGAAGGCATGGCCAGCCGTTGAGAAATGCTTGAAGTTTTCGATAATCATGGATTTATCGGTGGTGACCGTGTTACCAAGCCTCGGTGCAGTGGGCAGCTGGGAGGAGGTGTTCTTGTTCTGCAAGGACTTCACAGGGTCCCAGTAACCATCACCCTCTGCCTCCTTCCTGTGGTGAAGCTGTGGAGCCAGGCTAGTAGCCATCACCCTCTGTCTTCTACCTGTGGTGTAGCTGCTGAGCCAGGCAAGTAACCATCACCCACTGTTTTATTCCTGTGGTGTAGCTGCTGAGCCAGGCTAGAAACCATCACCCCCTGTTTTCTTCCTGTGATGTAGCTGTGGAGCCAGGCTAGTAACCATCACCCCCTGTTTTCTTCCTGTGGTGTAGCTGTGGAACCAGGCTAGTAACCATCACCCTCTGTTTTCTTCCTGTGATGTAGCTGTGGAGCCAGGCTTGTAACCATCACCCTCTGTCTTCTTCCTGTGTTGTAGCTTTGGAGCCAGGCTCGTAACCATCATCCTCTGTCTTCTTCCTTTGGTGTAGCTGTGAACCAGGCTAGTAACCATCACCCTCTGTCTTTTTCCTGTGGTGTAGCTGTGGAGCCAGGCTTGTAACCATCACCCTCTGTCTTCTTCCTGTGGTGTAGCTGTGGAGCCAGGCTAGTAACCATCACCCTCTGTCTTCTTCCTGTGGTGTAGCTGCTGAGCCAGGCTAGTAAACCATCACCCTCTGTCTTCTTCCTGTGGTGTAGCTGCTGAGCCAGGCTAGTAACCATCACCCTCAGTCTTCTTCCTGTAGTGTAGCTGTGGAGCCAGGCTAGTAACCATCACCCTCTGTCTTCTTCCTGTGGTTTAGCTGTGAACCAAGCTAGTAACCATCACCCTCTGTCTTCTTCCTGTGGTGTAGCTGCTGAGCCAGGCTAGTAAACATCAACCTCTGTCTTCTTCCTGTGGTGTAGCTGCTGAGCCAGGCTAGTAACCATCACCCTCTGTCTTCTTCCTGTGGTGTAGCTGCTGAGCCAGGCTAGTAACCATCACCCTCTGTCTGCTTCCTGTGGTGTAGCTGCTGAGCCAGGCTCGTAACCGTCACCCTGTGTCTTCTTCCTGTGGTGTAGCTGCTGAGCCAGGCTCGTAACCGTCACCCTGTGTCTTCTTCCTGTGGTGTAGCTGTGAACCAGGCTTGTAACCTTCATCCTCTGTCTTCTTCCTGTGGTGTAGCTGTGAACCAGGCTAGTAACCATCACCCTCTGTCTTCTTCCTGTGATGTAGCTGTGAACCAGGCTAGTAACCATCACCCTCTGTCTTCTTCCTGTGGTGTAGCTGTGGAGCCAGTCTAGTAACCATCACCCTCTGTCTTCTTCCTGTGGTGTAGCTGCTGAGCCAGGCTAGTAAACCATCACCGTCTGTCTTCTTCCTGTGGTGTAGCTGCTGAGCCAGGCTAGTAACCATCACCCTCAGTCTTCTTCCTGTGGTGTAGCTGTGGAGCCAGGCTAGTAACCATCACCCTCTGTCTTCTTCCTGTGGTTTAGCTGTGAACCAAGCTAGTAACCATCACCCTCTGTCTTCTTCCTGTGGTGTAGCTGCTGAGCCAGGCTAGTAAACATCAACCTCTGTCTTCTTCCTGTGGTGTAGCTGCTGAGCCAGGCTAGTAACCATCACCCTCTGTCTTCTTCCTGTGGTGTAGCTGTGGAGCCAGGCTAGTAACCATCACCCTCTGTCTGCTTCCTGTGGTGTAGCTGCTGAGCCAGGCTCGTAACCGTCACCCTGTGTCTTCTTCCTGTGGTGTAGCTGCTGAGCCAGGCTAGTAACCATCACCCTCTGTCTTCTTCCTGTGGTTTAGCTGTGAACCAAGCTAGTAACCATCACCCTCTGTCTTCTTCCTGTGGTGTAGCTGCTGAGCCAGGCTAGTAAACATCAACCTCTGTCTTCTTCCTGTGGTGTAGCTGCTGAGCCAGGCTAGTAACCATCACCCTCTGTCTTCTTCCTGTGGTGTAGCTGCTGAGCCAGGCTAGTAACCATCACCCTCTGTCTGCTTCCTGTGGTGTAGCTGCTGAGCCAGGCTCGTAACCGTCACCCTGTGTCTTCTTCCTGTGGTGTAGCTGCTGAGCCAGGCTAGTAACCATCACCCTCTGTCTTCTACCTGTGGTGTAGCTGTGGAGCCAGGCTAGTAACCATCACCCTCTGTCTTCTTCCTGTGGTGTAGCTGTGAACCAGGCTAGTAACCATCACCCTCTGTCTTCTTCCTGTGGGGTAGCTGTGGAGCCAGGCTAGTAACCATCACCCTCTGTCTTCTACCTGTGGTGTAGCTGTGGAGCCAGGCTAGTAACCATCACCCTCTGTCTTCTTCCTGTGGTGTAGCTGTGAACCAGGCAAGTAACCATCACCCTCTGTCTTCTTCCTGTGGTGTAGCTGCTGAGCCAGGCTAGTAACCATCACCCTGTGTCTTCTTCCTGTGGTGTAGCTTTGGAGCCAGGCTAGTAACCATCAACCTCTGTCTTCTTCCTGTGGTGTAGCTGTGAACCAGGCTAGTAACCATCACCCTCTGTCTTCTTCCTGTGTTGTAGCTTTGGAGCCAGGCTCGTAACCATCATCCTCTGTCTTCTTCCTTTGGTGTAGCTGTGAACCAGGCTAGTAACCATCACCCTCTGTCTTCTTCCTGTGGTGTAGCTGTGGAGCCAGGCTTGTAACCATCACCCTCTGTCTTCTTCCTGTGGTGTAGCTGTGGAGCCAGGCTAGTAACCATCACCCTCTGTCTTCTTCCTGTGGTGTAGCTGCTGAGCCAGGCTAGTAAACCATCACCCTCTGTCTTCTTCCTGTGGTGTAGCTGCTGAGCCAGGCTAGTAACCATCACCCTCAGTCTTCTTCCTGTGGTGTAGCTGTGGAGCCAGGCTAGTAACCATCACCCTCTGTCTTCTTCCTGTGGTTTAGCTGTGAACCAAGCTAGTAACCATCACCCTCTGTCTTCTTCCTGTGGTGTAGCTGCTGAGCCAGGCTAGTAAACATCAACCTCTGTCTTCTTCCTGTGGTGTAGCTGCTGAGCCAGGCTAGTAACCATCACCCTCTGTCTTCTTCCTGTGGTGTAGCTGCTGAGCCAGGCTAGTAACCATCACCCTCTGTCTGCTTCCTGTGGTGTAGCTGCTGAGCCAGGCTCGTAACCGTCACCCTGTGTCTTCTTCCTGTGGTGTAGCTGTGAACCAGGCTTGTAACCTTCATCCTCTGTCTTCTTCCTGTGGTGTAGCTGTGAACCAGGCTAGTAACCATCACCCTCTGTCTTCTTCCTGTGATGTAGCTGTGAACCAGGCTAGTAACCATCACCCTCTGTCTTCTTCCTGTGGTGTAGCTGTGGAGCCAGTCTAGTAACCATCACCCTCTGTCTTCTTCCTGTGGTGTAGCTGCTGAGCCAGGCTAGTAAACCATCACCGTCTGTCTTCTTCCTGTGGTGTAGCTGCTGAGCCAGGCTAGTAACCATCACCCTCAGTCTTCTTCCTGTGGTGTAGCTGTGGAGCCAGGCTAGTAACCATCACCCTCTGTCTTCTTCCTGTGGTTTAGCTGTGAACCAAGCTAGTAACCATCACCCTCTGTCTTCTTCCTGTGGTGTAGCTGCTGAGCCAGGCTAGTAAACATCAACCTCTGTCTTCTTCCTGTGGTGTAGCTGCTGAGCCAGGCTAGTAACCATCACCCTCTGTCTTCTTCCTGTGGTGTAGCTGCTGAGCCAGGCTAGTAACCATCACCCTCTGTCTTCTTCCTGTGGTGTAGCTGTGGAGCCAGGCTAGTAACCATCACCCTCTGTCTGCTTCCTGTGGTGTAGCTGCTGAGCCAGGCTCGTAACCGTCACCCTGTGTCTTCTTCCTGTGGTGTAGCTGCTGAGCCAGGCTAGTAACCATCACCCTCTGTCTTCTTCCTGTGGTTTAGCTGTGAACCAAGCTAGTAACCATCACCCTCTGTCTTCTTCCTGTGGTGTAGCTGCTGAGCCAGGCTAGTAAACATCAACCTCTGTCTTCTTCCTGTGGTGTAGCTGCTGAGCCAGGCTAGTAACCATCACCCTCTGTCTTCTTCCTGTGGTGTAGCTGCTGAGCCAGGCTAGTAACCATCACCCTCTGTCTGCTTCCTGTGGTGTAGCTGCTGAGCCAGGCTCGTAACCGTCACCCTGTGTCTTCTTCCTGTGGTGTAGCTGCTGAGCCAGGCTAGTAACCATCACCCTCTGTCTTCTACCTGTGGTGTAGCTGTGGAGCCAGGCTAGTAACCATCACCCTCTGTCTTCTTCCTGTGGTGTAGCTGTGAACCAGGCTAGTAACCATCACCCTCTGTCTTCTTCCTGTGGGGTAGCTGTGGAGCCAGGCTAGTAACCATCACCCTCTGTCTTCTACCTGTGGTGTAGCTGCTGAGCCAGGCTAGTAACCATCACCCTGTGTCTTCTTCCTGTGATGTAGCTTTGGAGCCAGGCTAGTAACCATCAACCTCTGTCTTCTTCCTGTGGTGTAGCTGTGAACCAGGCTAGTAACCATCACCCTCTGTCTTCTTCCTGTGTTGTAGCTTTGGAGCCAGGCTCGTAACCATCATCCTCTGTCTTCTTCCTTTGGTGTAGCTGTGAACCAGGCTAGTAACCATCACCCTCTGTCTTCTTCCTGTGGTGTAGCTGTGGAGCCAGGCTTGTAACCATCACCCTCTGTCTTCTTCCTGTGGTGTAGCTGTGGAGCCAGGCTAGTAACCATCACCCTCTGTCTTCTTCCTGTGGTGTAGCTGCTGAGCCAGGCTAGTAAACCATCACCCTCTGTCTTCTTCCTGTGGTGTAGCTGCTGAGCCAGGCTAGTAACCATCACCCTCAGTCTTCTTCCTGTGGTGTAGCTGTGGAGCCAGGCTAGTAACCATCACCCTCTGTCTTCTTCCTGTGGTTTAGCTGTGAACCAAGCTAGTAACCATCACCCTCTGTCTTCTTCCTGTGGTGTAGCTGCTGAGCCAGGCTAGTAAACATCAACCTCTGTCTTCTTCCTGTGGTGTAGCTGCTGAGCCAGGCTAGTAACCATCACCCTCTGTCTTCTTCCTGTGGTGTAGCTGCTGAGCCAGGCTAGTAACCATCACCCTCTGTCTGCTTCCTGTGGTGTAGCTGCTGAGCCAGGCTCGTAACCGTCACCCTGTGTCTTCTTCCTGTGGTGTAGCTGTGAACCAGGCTTGTAACCTTCATCCTCTGTCTTCTTCCTGTGGTGTAGCTGTGAACCAGGCTAGTAACCATCACCCTCTGTCTTCTTCCTGTGATGTAGCTGTGAACCAGGCTAGTAACCATCACCCTCTGTCTTCTTCCTGTGGTGTAGCTGTGGAGCCAGTCTAGTAACCATCACCCTCTGTCTTCTTCCTGTGGTGTAGCTGCTGAGCCAGGCTAGTAAACCATCACCGTCTGTCTTCTTCCTGTGGTGTAGCTGCTGAGCCAGGCTAGTAACCATCACCCTCAGTCTTCTTCCTGTGGTGTAGCTGTGGAGCCAGGCTAGTAACCATCACCCTCTGTCTTCTTCCTGTGGTTTAGCTGTGAACCAAGCTAGTAACCATCACCCTCTGTCTTCTTCCTGTGGTGTAGCTGCTGAGCCAGGCTAGTAAACATCAACCTCTGTCTTCTTCCTGTGGTGTAGCTGCTGAGCCAGGCTAGTAACCATCACCCTCTGTCTTCTTCCTGTGGTGTAGCTGCTGAGCCAGGCTAGTAACCATCACCCTCTGTCTTCTTCCTGTGGTGTAGCTGTGGAGCCAGGCTAGTAACCATCACCCTCTGTCTGCTTCCTGTGGTGTAGCTGCTGAGCCAGGCTCGTAACCGTCACCCTGTGTCTTCTTCCTGTGGTGTAGCTGCTGAGCCAGGCTAGTAACCATCACCCTCTGTCTTCTTCCTGTGGTTTAGCTGTGAACCAAGCTAGTAACCATCACCCTCTGTCTTCTTCCTGTGGTGTAGCTGCTGAGCCAGGCTAGTAAACATCAACCTCTGTCTTCTTCCTGTGGTGTAGCTGCTGAGCCAGGCTAGTAACCATCACCCTCTGTCTTCTTCCTGTGGTGTAGCTGCTGAGCCAGGCTAGTAACCATCACCCTCTGTCTGCTTCCTGTGGTGTAGCTGCTGAGCCAGGCTCGTAACCGTCACCCTGTGTCTTCTTCCTGTGGTGTAGCTGCTGAGCCAGGCTCGTAACCGTCACCCTGTGTCTTCTTCCTGTGGTGTAGCTGTGAACCAGGCTTGTAACCATCATCCTCTGTCTTCTTCCTGTGGTGTAGCTGTGAACCAGGCTAGTAACCATCACCCTCTGTCTTCTTCCTGTGATGTAGCTGTGAACCAGGCTAGTAACCATCACCCTCTGTCTTCTTCCTGTGGTGTAACTGTGGAGCCAGTCTAGTAACCATCACCCTCTGTCTTCTTCCTGTGGTGTAGCTGCTGAGCCAGGCTAGTAAACCATCACCGTCTGTCTTCTTCCTGTGGTGTAGCTGCTGAGCCAGGCTAGTAACCATCACCCTCAGTGTTCTTCCTGTGGTGTAGCTGTGGAGCCAGGCTAGTAACCATCACCCTCTGTCTTCTTCCTGTGGTTTAGCTGTGAACCAAGCTAGTAACCATCACCCTCTGTCTTCTTCCTGTGGTGTAGCTGCTGAGCCAGGCTAGTAAACATCAACCTCTGTCTTCTTCCTGTGGTGTAGCTGCTGAGCCAGGCTAGTAACCATCACCCTCTGTCTTCTTCCTGTGGTGTAGCTGCTGAGCCAGGCTAGTAACCATCACCCTCTGTCTTCTTCCTGTGGTGTAGCTGTGGAGCCAGGCTAGTAACCATCACCCTCTGTCTGCTTCCTGTGGTGTAGCTGCTGAGCCAGGCTCGTAACCGTCACCCTGTGTCTTCTTCCTGTGGTGTAGCTGCTGAGCCAGGCTCGTAACCGTCACCCTGTGTCTTCTTCCTGTGGTGTAGCTGTGAACCAGGCTTGTAACCATCATCCTCTGTCTTCTTCCTGTGGTGTAGCTGTGAACCAGGCTAGTAACCATCACCCTCTGTCTTCTTCCTGTGGTGTAGCTGTGGAGCCAGGCTTGTAACCATCACCCTCTGTCTTCTTCCTGTGGTGTAGCTGTGGAGCCAGGCTAGTAACCATCACCCTCTGTCTTCTTCCTGTGGTGTAGCTGCTGAGCCAGGCTAGTAACCATCACCCTCAGTCTTCTTCCTGTGGTGTAGCTGTGAACCAAGCTAGTAACCATCACCCTCTGTCTTCTTCCTGTGGTGTAGCTGTGAACCAGGCTTGTAACCATCACCCTCTGTCTTCTTCCTGTGATGTAGCTGTGAACCAGGCTAGTAACCATCACCCTCTGTCTTCTTCCTGTGGGGTAGCTGTGGAGCCAGGCTAGTAACCATCACCCTCTGTCTTCTTCCTTTGATGCAGCTGTGGTGCCAGGCTAGTAACCATCAACCTCTGTCTTCTTCCTGTGGTGTAGCTGCTGAGCCAGGCTAGTAACCATCATCCTCTGTCTTCTTCCTGTGATGTAGCTGTGAACCAGGCTAGAAACCATCACCCTCTGTCTTCTTCCTGTGGTGTAGCTGCTGAGCCAGGCTAGTAACCATCACCCTCTGTCTTCTTCCTGTGGTGTAGCTGCTGAGCCAGGCTAGTAACCATCACCCTCTGTCTTCTACCTGTGGTGTAGCTGTGGAGCCAGGCTCGTAACCATCACCCTCTGTCTTCTACCTGTGGTGTAGCTGTGGAGCCAGGCTAGTAACCATCACCCTCTGTCTTCTTCCTGTGGTGTAGCTGTGAACCAGGCAAGTAACCATCACCCTCTGTCTTCTTCCTGTGGTGTAGCTGCTGATCCAGGCTAGTAACCATCACCCTGTGTCTTCTTCCTGTTGTGTAGCTGCTGAGCCAGGCTAGTAACCATCACCCTCTGTCTTCTTCCTGTGGTGTAGCTGCTGAGCCAGGCTAGTAACCATCACCCTCTGTCTTCTTTCTGTGGTGTAGCTGCTGAGCCAGGCTAGTAACCATCACCCTCTGTCTTCTACCTGTGGTGTAGCTGTGGAGCCAGGCTCGTAACCATCACCCTCTGTCTTCTACCTGTGGTGTAGCTGTGGAGCCAGGCTAGTAACCATCACCCTCTGTCTTCTTCCTGATGTGTAGCTGTGAACCAGGCAAGTAACCATCACCCTCTGTCTTCTTCCTGTGGTGTAGCTGCTGAGCCAGGCTAGTAACCATCACCCTCAGTCTTCTTCCTGTGGTGTAGCTGTGAACCAAGCTAGTAACCATCACCCTCTGTCTTCTTCCTGTGGTGTAGCTGTGAACCAGGCTTGTAACCATCACCCTCTGTCTTCTTCCTGTGATGTAGCTGTGAACCAGGCTAGTAACCATCACCCTCTGTCTTCTTCCTGTGGGGTAGCTGTGGAGCCAGGCTAGTAACCATCACCCTCTGTCTTCTTCCTTTGATGCAGCTGTGGTGCCAGGCTAGTAACCATCACCCTCTGTCTTCTTCCTGTGGTGTAGCTGCTGAGCCAGGCTAGTAACCATCATCCTCTGTCTTCTTCCTGTGATGTAGCTGTGAACCAGGCTAGAAACCATCACCCTCTGTCTTCTTCCTGTGGTGTAGCTGCTGAGCCAGGCTAGTAACCATCACCCTCTGTCTTCTTCCTGTGGTGTAGCTGCTGAGCCAGGCTAGTAACCATCACCCTCTGTCTTCTACCTGTGGTGTAGCTGTGGAGCCAGGCTCGTAACCATCACCCTCTGTCTTCTACCTGTGGTGTAGCTGTGGAGCCAGGCTAGTAACCATCACCCTCTGTCTTCTTCCTGTGGTGTAGCTGTGAACCAGGCAAGTAACCATCACCCTCTGTCTTCTTCCTGTGGTGTAGCTGCTGATCCAGGCTAGTAACCATCACCCTGTGTCTTCTTCCTGTTGTGTAGCTGCTGAGCCAGGCTAGTAACCATCACCCTCTGTCTTCTTCCTGTGGTGTAGCTGCTGAGCCAGGCTAGTAACCATCACCCTCTGTCTTCTTTCTGTGGTGTAGCTGCTGAGCCAGGCTAGTAACCATCACCCTCTGTCTTCTACCTGTGGTGTAGCTGTGGAGCCAGGCTCGTAACCATCACCCTCTGTCTTCTACCTGTGGTGTAGCTGTGGAGCCAGGCTAGTAACCATCACCCTCTGTCTTCTTCCTGATGTGTAGCTGTGAACCAGGCAAGTAACCATCACCCTCTGTCTTCTTCCTGTGGTGTAGCTGCTGAGCCAGGCTAGTAACCATCACCCTGTGTCTTCTTCCTGTGGTGTAGCTGCTGAGCCAGGCTAGTAACCATCACCCTCTGTCTTCTTCCTGTGGTGTAGCTGCTGAGCCAGGCTAGTAACCATCACCCTCTGTCTTCTTCCTGTGGTGTAGCTGCTGAGCCAGGCTAGTAACCATCACCCTGTGTCTTCTTCCTGTGGTGTTGCTGTGAACCAGCCTCGTAACCTTGGACACAGTTCAATGTCAGACAGATGTTGCAGGAGCTTTGTGTGATCTACTCGATCAAAGGCTTTGGACATATCAGCAAGTAACACCCTCGCCATTGTTGGTTTTCTGGAGTCTGTGGCTGTCAGTTCGGAGTGTGTGGCTTTCACAAGCCCAGTAGTAGTGCTGGACTTTGGGAGGTAGGCATACTAATTTGTGCACTCAGATGAAACTGTTGGATTGAAGTAGCCATTGTAGCTAATTATTTAGCAGTCTCAGGTAGACAGTACACGGTAACATACCTCCCGTGAACCTGTAAACTAGCACCACTCCCATTTTGAAAAGCCTGCCATCGAGGCTGGGGACAAGGAAGTATGGCTCCCATCAGGCTGTAGTCTTTACAAAGCTAGGGAAAATGAGTCAACCTCGCTATCCTGCAATGTCTTGGCAGATAGGAACACCATTGAGACATGTTCAATAGCTCTAATGAACAAGGACTGTCATATCTACTCACGTGATCACCTGATCGTGCAGTCTGCAAAATACAATAAAAATACAATAATTGCTTCAACACATGAATCCATACATTTTTCGATCAGACAGCAGACTCATTCAACCAATGATGTCATTGGTTGAACTTTCCCAATGCTAAAATGACAAAATACAGCTATAATGCATACTTATGCCTGAAACACCCTCTCATTATTATGTAGGGTGACTGGGAAAACACCCCAAATAGTGTCTAGAGGTGAAGGATCCCTTTAACGTGGCCATTATATCTATTCGGTGACAGACACATATCAAGACACAATTTGATGATCAGGGATAGGTGATTGGCTATAAACAGACATACATGTTTTACTTAGTCTCTGTGTTATCTGAGGTTTCATAACGAATCATAATGTCCTTAATCAATTTGCTTCAATGTACAACAACAACATGTCTCCCCATGGCCCATGCTGTCTAGTTGGAGTGAAAATTGCATTTTTCCCTCTGGTGAGAGAGAAGACTCTCATCTCTCTATAAACCCCAGCAGAATCATAATGAAGAGACAGAATAACCAAGTAGACTATTCATTCAATTATGTCTTTCTGTGTGACACTCCTTCAGCCACAGCTGCTCCCTAACCTCCCTCTTCATTCACAGGCAGGCAGATGTTTCATAAGCATTTCATTTAAGTGTTACTCAATACAGGTTAAGTGCTAAACACAACGGGGTGATGAATGTCTTTAATACATGCACGTCAGATTTAGAGCTGTAGAGATGGGATCGTCTTCCCCCTTGTCGGCAACACAGACAGGCTATTCCCAATGAGAAGGCATATCTCTGGAATCAGGAAGTCTGAACAATGAGTTTGGGATCCTGCCCACATTAAGCCACACTCTGCCAATCCTATCCCCATCCAGTCCCAGGGTACATCCCAAATGGCACCCTATTCCTTAAATAGTGCACCTCTTTTGACAAAATCCCTATCGCCCCTGATCAATAGTAATGCACTACACAGGGAAGAAGGTGCTATTTGGGACAGAGACCCAGTCCCATCCAGCCCTGAACAGTTTTCCCTGAGCAGAATTTCTTCCTTTAATCAAAGTCAGAATGGAAAAAGGACCTTGCGTGTCTCTGGGGTATTTTTCCATTAACCATTTTGACACATGACTGACGGTAGGGGATTATTGTTTTTGAAGAACTATTAACAGCTGTACATTTGCATTTTAATACAGTTCTCCTCGACTACTAATGCAATTTTGGTTCTTCAGCTTTGTGGCACCGCCTTGTTCTTGGAGCAATTCAGAGTTACTGCAGAAAGGCCCTCCGGCTTTAATAATTTTAATTGCCATGAAAAATGAGTTTCCATTAATCACTCCTGAATCTTCGCAACTGTGTTCCTCACCTGCCACCATTACGGCTCACCTCCAAATTGTTGCTCATCATTTCCTGGAAGGTTTGGGATTGGACGATGGTGGTGGCTAAATTACCACTGAATTTGAAATGGCAAATAAAGGTGCACTTCAGGACACTTCCTCCCTCATAGACTTTTGTTCTTCAGGACACTTCCTCCCTCATAGACTTTTGTTCTTCAGGACACTTCCTCCCTCATAGACTTTTGTTCTTCAGGACACTTCCTCCCTCATAGACTTTTGTTCTTCAGGACACTTCCTCCCTCATAGACTTTTGTTCTTCAGGACACTTCCTCCCTCATAGACTTTTGTTCTTCAGGACACTTCCTCCCTCATAGACTTTTGTTCTTCAGGACACTTCCTCCCTCATAGACTTTTGTTCTTCAGGACACTTCCTCCCTCATAGACTTTTGTTCTTCGGGACTTTGTTTTTGTTCTAGGACTGAAACATCCTCAGGACATTTCCATTCAGAACAGATAAGACAATAAAGTTCACACTTCACTATATCGTGTCTGTTCATTAGTTGAGCTCATTTATCGGTTCAGGTAAAATTGCCCCAGAGCTAATTTGACAATTACTGAGAAGAGACATAAATATGCTCACGTTATGTTAAACCTAAATGTGTATTACTCTTGTTTCCATCTCACTTCCTATTGGTTGCCAATGAGTCATCATCATCTATTGTCTGTACCCTGAATGTCTGTACGCTGAAGTCTCTGCCCTGATTGTCTGTGCGCTGAAGTCTGCCCTGATTGTCTGTGCGCTGAAGTCTGCCCTGATTGTCTGTGCGCTGAATGTCTGTACGCTGAAGTCTGCCCTGATTTTCTGTGCCCTGATTATCTGTGCGCTGAAGTCTGCCCTGATTGTCTGTGCGCTGATTGTCTGTACCCTGAATGTCTGTACGCTGAAGTCTCTGCCCTGATTGTCTGTGCGCTGAAGTCTGCCCTGATTGTCTGGGTGCTAAAGTCTCTGCCCTGATTGTCTGTGCGCTAAAGTCTCTGCCCTGACTGTCTGTGCGCTGAATGTCTGTGTGCTAAAGTCTCTGCCCTGATTGTCTGTGCGCTGAAGTCTCTGCCCTGATTGTCTGTGGGCTGAAGTCTCTGCCCTGATTGTCTGTGCGCTGAAGTCTCTGCCCTGATTGTCTGTGCGCTGAAGTCTCTGCCCTGATTGTCTGTGCGCTGAATGTCTGTGCGCTAAAGTCTCTCGGTGTTCTCTTATACTTGGTATTCAAGCCTCTTATATTTGATATTCAGATGTAACATCTCCTTTGGGTTGAGTGAGGAACAGGATGAGAAATCATTGACCCCCGTCAGGAGAGAGAGAAAATAACCTTTTATTTGAAAGCATTTTTTGAAAGCATCATCAGGAGCAACTGCCATTTCCACTCCTGTTATTTCCCCCGTACTACCGGCAGCAGAAGGCCATAATGCATTTCTCATAGGAGCAGAAATTTCATGTAAATTTTCCATGACATTTTCATGTGTAGATCGAACCGGGAATCAAAGTTCTAGTTCGTAGGTGTATTTTGGAGCATAGAACGTACATGCCAGACAGTAGATGGTTTGTAAACACTATGTCAGTTCTTTAAAGTTGTCTGAATTTACTTCCGACATCTGTTATTTTTTTATCTGAAATGGTGGTCCTTCTGTAGCACAGTTGGTAGAGCATGGCGCTTGTAACGCCAGGGTAGTGGGTTCGATTCCCGGGATTCCCGGGACCACCCATACGTAGAATGTATGCACACATGACTGTAAGTCGCTTTGGATAAAAGCGTCTGCTAAATGGCATATATATTATATTATTATATATATTATCTGTTTAAAATTCATACTAAGTAGTAGTTTAAATATAATCAAAGCAGTAGCTTTATAACATTTCTTTTAAAAAGTCAAACTTAAATTACTATATTTAGATTTTGTGAGAAATAATATAGTCAATTTGTTCTGTCTTGAGGCAATCGTTGTAGCTTGTCTAACTTTCTCTAACTCCTCCCTCCACAACCTCACCTTCCTTCCTTCCTTCCTCCAAAATCCATTAAAACTAAATGAATAACTGTAAGTGACAGAGAGATAAAAGGTTACCCTCGCACTTAATAATAATAACCGTTTCCCAGAGGGAGCCAGAGTGCTTGACTTCCAGAGTGTTAGTCTTTCCTACCCGTTGTTTGTTATTCTTATTAAAACTTCAATAACACCATAAAATATATATTAATGAATACTGATTGTGTCTGAAAGACAGAGCACAGCCTTAGGGCTTTGGAAGGAAGGTTGTCTGATTAAACCTTATAGTATTTGAATCTTGTTTAGATAAATTAATTAATTCGATAAGTACACACCCTTTATTCACCTCATCCAGCTCAGCCTCATATAGACTTCCTCATCTTTCAACCTTTTTATCAGAATTTTATCAGAATCTTGCTTTTATGATCAAATCCTGACCTCTCGAGTCTCGTCTAGCCTACATAGCTACAAACACAGATCCAACTTTGGCCTCTGGGAACTGAAAATCTAACAAAAAAACAAACATTCTTAGAGACATTTTGAATTCTATTTTTGGATTTAAATGGGGATATCTGAGTTAAGCCTTGAGGCCATTATTCTGGGTCATTGGATCCGAAATAGGCAGATTGAAATGTGTTCGCTTGTTGGTCTCTCCATCTCTCTCTTTCTCTTTCTCTCCATCTCACTCTCCCTCTATCTGTCTCTCTCTCTCCCCCATCTCTATCGCTCTCTCTCCATCTATTTCTCTCAATCTCTCTCTCTCCCCCTCTCTCTCTCACACTCTCTCTATATATTTCTCTGGGTTCTATTGACCAGGGTTAATGAAGTGGACTCCAGAGGAGGGCCACTTTGTGTGGGACGTCAATATAACCTGAGGGTTATGCTTCAATGTTTCATTATATTGTGGATGATATTTATATATATTAGAAGGATATTTATGTATTATTTATGAATGCAGACAGATGCCCCTGTGGACATGTTATATGGGTACAATTTAAACTGTACAGTTAATATTATATAAAGATGTATATTACCTTGATATATACTGACATTTCAATATATTCATGTATATCAATGTATTCATTCATTTATTCATTTATGGGGCTATAATATCAGTAAAACTAAAACAATATTACATTTACATTTATTGATGCATGATGATCACGACAGTGGTGTAACTGAACCAAGGGCCAAATACAATCTGATCGTGTTTTGTCCTTTATGCACATTTTACAGGCAATGTACCTGAATTCGCAGAGACCACATTCATGGTAAAAGTTGCATATGTCGGCTCAATCGGAAATTGCCTTGAAAGGTCCATCGCGCTATAACATGGATCTGCCGCGGCCCGTATTGAATCTAGGCCCAATGACAAGACACAGAGCAATATTCTTGTTCATAAATATATATTTTCATTAATCTCTTCAATCTTAAAATCTGGTTGTCATTCGTTAAAAGACCATTTGTGGTTATATTAAGGTATTTTAAATGTAATTGAATGGAGTTCACCATCTGGGCCAACAACAACTTTGAGAGTGACCTGACCGCTGCTTTAGATTGGCTAATTTCAAAGGGTCAGAGGTCCCTTCACGGTTGAGAGAGTGATCTATACACATTCTTATGCACGTTGGCATGAAGTGAATAACCTGTTATGGCGTCCACGAAAAGAGAATGATATGCGTAAGTGTTATCTGATGTTTATGAGTGGACACTGAAGGCCATATTCTCTATATTTGAATCAATAAAATAAGCTATACCTTGTTTATTTTTTATTTTTTTAATTTACAAATGGATCGAATTGAGAGGGCACCTGCTCCATCAGTTTCAGTAGGCATAACACCATTAATATTAGGCCTACACACAGTGAATATGAGCCAAACATTTATTGATGCTGATTACAGAAATGGTAGAAAAAAGTTGAAAACGTAGAAATGGTGACTGACTATTTTTTTCTCCCTTTTGTCTCTGCTTGACGAGGTTATCAATAACAAAAATAATTGACGGACGCATTGGGTGAAGAGAGAGAAAGAGTTGGTGGCAAGGGTAATACAGCTGTTTGGATTCTTAGGGCCATATGTATTGCAGCCTCACCTATCATGGGATTACTGTAGCCTCTGGTGGTGCTGTTACAGCTGGCGATGGGTCAATCTCAAAAAGGCAAGAGTATATTAAAATGATTATAGATTAGCAATTAGATGTCTTCTCACTGACTGGGGTAGAGAGTTCTGACTGGGGGTATGGAGTTCTGACTGGGGGAATGAAGTTCTGACTGGGGGTATGGAGTTCTGACTGGGGGAATGGAGTTCTGAATGGGGGTATGGAGTTCTGACTGGGGGTATGGAGTTCTGACTGGGGGTAGATAGTTCTGACTGGGGGTATGGAGTTCTGACTGGGGGTATGGAGTTCTGCCTGGGGGTATGGAGTTCTGACTGGTGGAATGGGGTTCTGACTGAGGGAATGGAGTTCTGACTGGGGGTATGGAGTTCTGACTGGGGGAATGGAGTTCTGACTGGGGGAATGGAGTTCTGACTGGGGGTAGAGAGTTCTGCCTGGGGGTATGGAGTTCTGACTGGTGGAATGGGGTTCTGACTGGGGGAATGGAGTTCTGACTGGGGGAATGGAGTTCTGACTGGGGTAGAGAGTTCTGACTAGGGGTAGAGAGTTCTGACTGGGGGTATGGAGTTCTGACTGGGGGTATGGAGTTCTGACTGGGGGTATGGAGTTCTGCCTGGGGGTATGGAGTTCTGCCTGGGGGTATGGAGTTCTGACTGGGGGAATGGAGTTCTGACTGGGGGAATGGAGTTCTGACTGGGGGAATGGAGTTCTGACTGGGGGAATGGGGTTCTGACCGGGGGAATGGAGTTCTGACTGGGGGAACGGAGTTCTGACTGGGGGTAGAGAGTTCTGACTGAGGGTATGGAGTTCTGACTGGGAGTATGGAGTTCTGACTGGGGGTAGAGAGTTCTGACTGGGGGTATAGAGTTCTGACTGGGAGTATGGAGTTCTGCCTGGGGGTATGGAGTTCTGACTGGGGGAATGGGGTTCTGACTGGGGGTAGAGAGTTCTGACTGGGGGTATGGAGTTCAGACTGGGGGAATGGAGTTCTGACTGGGGGAATGGAGTTCTGACTGGGGGAATGGAGTTCTGACTGGGGGAATGGAGTTCTGACTGGGGATAGAGAGTTCTGACTGGGGGTAGAGAGTTCTGACTGGGGGTATGGAGTTCTGACTGGGGTATGGAGTTCTGACTGGGGGTAGAGAGTTCTTACTGGGGTAATGGAGTTCTGACTGGGGGTAGAAAGTTCTGACTGGGGGAATGGAGTTCTGACTGGGGTAATGGAGTTCTGACTGGGGGTATGGAGTTCTGCCTGGGGGTATGGAGTTCTGACTGGGGAATGGGGTTCTGACTGGGGGAATGGAGTTCAGACTGGGGAAATGGAGTTCTGACTGGGGGAATGGAGTTCTGACTGGGGGAATGGAGTTCTGACTGGGGATAGAGAGTTCTGACTGGGGGTATGGAGTTCTGACTGGGGGTATGGAGTTCTGACTAGGGGTAGCGAGTTCTGACTGGGGGAATGGAGTTCTGACTGGGGGTAGAGAGTACTGACTGGGGGTATGGAGTTCTGACTGGGGGTATGGAGTTCTGCCTGGGGGTATGGAGTTCTGCCTGGGGGTATGGAGTTCTGACTGGGGGAATGGAGTTCTGACTGGGGGTATGGAGTTCTGACTGGGGGTATGGAGTTCTGACTGGGGGAATGGAGTTCCGACTGGGGGTATGGAGTTCTGACTGGTGGAATGGGGTTCTGACTGGGGGAATGGAGTTCTGACTGGGGGGATGGAGTTCTGACTGGGGGAATGGAGTTCTGACTGGGGGTATAGAGTTCTGACTGGGGGTAGAGAGTTCTGACTGGGCGTATGGAGTTCTGACTGGGGGTATGGAGTTCTGACTGGGGGTAGAGAGTTCTGACTGTGGGTAGAGAGTTCTGACTGGGGGAATGGAGTTCTGACTGGGGTAATGGAGTTCTGACTGGGGGTAGAGAGTTCTGACTGGGGGAATGGAGTTCTGACTGGGGTAATGGAGTTCTGACTGGGAGTAGAGAGTTCTGACTGGGGGAATGGAGTTCTGACTGGGGTAATGGAGTTCTGACTGGGGGTAGACAGTTCTGACTGGGGGTATGGAGTTCTGACTGGGGGTATGGAGTTCTGCCTGGGGGTATGGAGTTCTAACTGGGGGTATGGAGTTCTGCCTGGGGGTATGGAGTTCTGACTGGGGGAATGGGGTTCTGACCGGGGGAATGGAGTTCTGACTGGGGGAACTGAGTTCTGACTGGGGGTAGATAGTTCTGACTGAGGGTATGGAGTTCTGACTGGGAGTATGGAGTTCTGACTGGGGGTAGAGAGTTCTGACTGGGGGTATAGAGTTCTGACTGGGAGTATGGAGTTCTGCCTGGGGGTATGGAGTTCTGACTGGGGGAATGGGGTTCTGACTGGGGGTAGAGAGTTCTGACTTGGGGTATGGAGTTCTGCCTGGGGGTAGAGAGTTCTGACTGGGGGAATGGAGTTCTGACTGGGGGAATGGAGTTCTGACTGGGGGAATGGAGTTCTGACTGGGGGAATGGAGTTCTGACTGGGGATAGAGAGTTCTGACTAGGGTAGAGATTTCTGACTGGGGGTATGGAGTTCTGACTGGGGGTATGGAGTTCTGACTGGGGGTAGAGAGTTCTGACTGGGGGAATGGAGTTCTGACTGGGGGTAGAGAGTTCTGACTGGGGGTATGGAGTTCTGCCTGGGGGTATGGAGTTCTGACTGGGGGTAGAGAGTTCTGACTGCGGGTAGAGAATTCTGACTGGGGGAATGGAGTTCTGACTGGGAGTATGGAGTTCTGACTGGGGGTATGGAGTTCTGACTGGGGGTATGGAGTTCTGACTGGGGGTAGAGAGTTCTGACTGGGGGTATGGAGTTCTGCCTGGGGGTATGGAGTTCTGACTGGGGGAATGGAGTTCTGACTGGGGGAATGGAGTTCTGACTGGGGGAATGGAGTTCTGACTGGGGATAGAGAGTTCTGACTGGGGGTAGAGAGTTCTGACTGGGGGTATGGAGTTCTGACTGGGGGTATGGAGTTCTGATTGGGGGTAGAGAGTTCTTACTGTGGGTAGAGAATTCTGACTGGGGTAATGGAGTTCTGACTGGGGGTAGAAAGTTTTGACTGGGGGAATGGAGTTCTGACTGGGGTAATGGAGTTCTGACTGGGGGTAGAGAGTTCTGACTGGGGGTATGGAGTTCTGACTGGGGGTATGGAGTTCTGACTGGGGGTAGAGAGTTCTGACTGGGGGTATGGAGTTCTGCCTGGGGTAATGGAGTTCTGACTGGGGGTAGAGAGCTCTGACTGGGGGAATGGAGTTCTGACTGGGGTAATGGAGTTCTGACTGGGGGTAGAGAGTTCTGACTGGGGGAATGGAGTTCTGACTGGGGTAATGGAGTTCTGACTGGGGGTAGAGAGTTCTGACTGGGGTTATGGAGTTCTGACTGGGGGTATGGAGTTCTGCCTGGGGGTATGGAGTTCTAACTGGGGGTATGGAGTTCTGCCTGGGGGTATGGAGTTCTGACTGGGGGAATGGGGTTCTGACCGGGGGAATGGAGTTCTGACTGGGGGAATGGAGTTCTGACTGGGGGAACGGAGTTCTGACTGGGGGTAGAGAGTTCTGACTGAGGGTATGGAGTTCTGACTGGGAGTATGGAGTTCTGACTGGGGGTAGAGAGTTCTGACTGGGGGTATAGAGTTCTGACTGGGAGTATGGAGTTCTGCCTGGGGGTATGGAGTTCTGACTGGGGGAATGGGGTTCTGACTGGGGGTAGAGAGTTCTGACTGGGGGTATGGAGTTCTGCCTGGGGGTATGGAGTTCTGACTGGGGGAATGGAGTTCTGACTGGGGGAATTGAGTTCTGACTGGGGGAATGGAGTTCTGACTGGGGGAATGGAGTTCTGACTGGGGATAGAGAGTTCTGACTGAGTTAGAGATTTCTGACTGGGGGTATGGAGTTCTGACTGGGGGTATGGAGTTCTGACTGGGGGTAGAGAGTTCTGACTGGGGGTATGGAGTTCTGACTGGGGGTAGAGAGTTCTTACTGCGGGTAGAGAATTCTGACTGGGGTAATGGAGTTCTGACTGGGGGTAGAAAGTTTTGACTGGGGGAATGGAGTTCTGACTGGGGTAATGGAGTTCTGACTGGGGGTAGAGAGTTCTGACTGGGGGTATGGAGTTCTGACTGGGGGTATGGAGTTCTGACTGGGGGTAGAGAGTTCTGACTGGGGGTAGAGAGTTCTGACTGGGGGTATGGAGTTCTGCCTGGGGGTATGGAGTTCTGACTGGGGAATGGAGTTCTGACTGGGGGTATGGAGTTCTGCCTGGGGGTATGGAGTTCTGACTGGGGGAATGGAGTTCTGACTGGGGGAATGGAGTTCTGACTGGGGATAGAGAGTTCTGACTGGAGGTAGAGAGTTCTGACTAGGGGTATGGAGTTCTGACTGGGGGTATGGAGTTCTGACTGGGGGTATGGAGTTCTGACTGGGGTAGAGAGTTCTGACTGCGGGTAGAGAATTGTGACTGGGGGTAGAGAGTACTGACTGGGGGTAGAGAGTTTTGACTGGGGGTAGAGAATTTTGACTGGGGGTAGAGTGTTCTGACTGGGTGTAGACAGATGTATTTTGACTCCTACCAGTGTATAGCTATGGTAGGCTCCTCTGCCTAGCTCTGTTCCTGCTGCCTAAAATATGTTTGTTTCAGTTCAATTGATTGATCAAATCATTAATACTTATTTCAAATCAAATGTTTTTTGTCACATGCTTCATCAACAACTGAAATACTTACTTACGGGTCGTTTTCCAACAAGGTAGAGTGAAAATAATAGAATAAAAATAAAATAGTGACATGAGAAATAAATACAAGGTGAATATTGAATAAAAATAATTAGTAAAAAATAACATGGCTACAAACAGGGAGTACCGAGTCAATGTGCAGGGGTAGGTATTTGAGGTAGCTAGGGTTGGGTAGGTTACTTTCTAAATGTAATCCGTTACAGTTACTAGTTACCTGTCCAAAATTGTAATCAGTAACGTAACTTTTGGATTACCCAAACTCAGTAACGTGATCTGATTACATTCCGTTACTTTTAGATTACTTTCCCCTTAAGAGGCATGTATGTTACCAAGTGAACAACATCTATTGCAGGATAAATCAATGTTAAAGTTTACATAGCTGGCCATATATGGATGTGTTTGTTAAGTAGGCTTCTTCTATCCCATCACTTTCTACTACATATAATAATATGATTAAATTATATCTTTACATTAAAAACCAGTCTATCAGAATAGTGTGACAGTTGAACTAAGCTCATGAGGAATTTACAAATTATATTCTTCAAGAATCAATGGATATATATATTTATAAGTCCAAAAATGGATGTAGCAACAAAAGATTGCCATTTTAAGTTCATCAAAAGTGTGCGAGTTTGAACATGTGTCCATTAGCCCTATGGATAAAAAAATAAATGTATCAGCATGAATTAGATTAAGCAATAAAAGCCCCACTTTTATTCCATAGGCTGGGATCTGCATTATGCAGCTGTTGCAAGAGCACTTTTTTCATTGGCTCTCCAAAACAATTATTGATAGGCAGCTTAAACTTGTTGAATTCAACCATTTTTGGATTCATCCACAACAATCACAATCTGTAAGGCGCCCATAGCTAAATGAGACAGCAGCGATGTAATTCACATCAATGCGCTATGTACATATCAATAATAAGTGATATCCGTATCGCCGTAGACTACATCACTGCTGTCATCCTTACCTCCAAGTGTTTATTCAAGTTGGATAATCTTTGGATGTCGACAGCGGTCACAGCATTGGAAGATATAGCTTGGACTGTAGCCTACAAAAGCCTATTCCTGCTCGTTTCTCGCGGTCCATCAAACACATTTGTGACCCGATTCAGGAAACTAGGCATTTGTCGCAAGTCACGACCTTTACGTTTGAACGTAAAACTTTTTGGGGGGCAGAAATGCCTTCTCAAACATGTGAACTTTCATGTGCCTTAATAACAAACTTGGATGCCATCTGTAAATATGAATACAATTGTTAAATTACGAGCCTCGTTCGTTAAGCCACAGAAAAATATAGCAACCTTCCCACTAGCCATGATTGGCTGAGATAATGAGTGGGCTGGACATGCTGAGAGATGAGTTCGTATTGGTCTGCCATATAGAAGGCTTCTGTCTATTTGAGCTCGTCAGTCTGTGTTGTTAATCCTGTCGAACGCGGCTTCTAACTAAATGTATTCAGAGGTGGAACTGCATAAGTGTTGCTCTCCACTTTCTGGAGGATCAAGTTTTGAAATCAGTGGAATTACAGTATGATAGCTAAAGCGATGGAGAAAACACCCGGATTGCATCTTCAAACTAAGGGCAAGCGTGGTATGGCGTTCCTGACAGGGAGACGTGTCCATCACGCATGATGATGTATGCAGGTAAGATAGTCTAGCGTTAGCTACCTACATTTTCAGATTTACAGGTTTCAAATTTTGACAGGAAGTGGTTTAATTTCAAGCTAAAGTGTACTGTTAGCTAGCTAATGAGAACCTAATGTTAGCTAGCTAACATTGAACCTGGTAGGTTAGCTCCCAGCACTGTGGCATTGTTGGCACAGTTCATTGTTGTTTAACTAGCTAACGTTAGCTGGCTGGCTCGTTAGCTAACGTTACGTGATATGTGTACAACACCTGCTGAATATGGCCAGTGCCAGTAAACATCTGCAAAAAAGCGTAATGAAATTGTTGCCAGCAGAGCTGGTTAGGCTGTTTTCCAGTTATCCAATCATCGGCCAGAGCGTCAAGTGTGCTAGGGTCCTTTTTTCTCAATTTCCGCCTGACTGACGTGCCCAAAGTGATAGCCTGTTGCTCAGGCCCTGAAGCTAGGATATGCATATCATTTGTACCATTGGAAAGAAGACACTTTGAAGTTTGTAGAAATATTTAAATAACGTAGGAGTCTATAACACAATATATTTGGTAGGAGAAAATCCAAAGAAAAAACAACCAGAATTGTTTTTTTTGAGAACCCATGCTCTTCCAATAGAAAATATAGGGAAAATATTTAATCTAGCTCCCAGTATGCAATTAATATGGCTTCAACTGGGTGTCAGTAGTTGTTGTTCAAGGTTTCAGGCTTGTTTCTTCCAAAATGAGGAAGAAATACGAGTTTTACCACAGGGATACAGACTTTGGGAAATTTGGGTATGCTTGCGCGATGAAGAGGACACGCACCTGCTAATATTGTTTTCCTATTGAACATTCTTCTTTCCGTATGAAATATTATAGTTTAATTACATTTTAGGGTATCTGAGGATTAAATAGAGACTTGTTTTAACAAAGCAGTAGCTGTTTGGATTCCTTTCTCTGCATGTTGAACGAGTGGCTTACTTAAATCGATGGCGCCAACTAAACTGACTTTTTGGGATATAAAGAAGATTTTTATCTAACAAAACGACACTACATGTTGTAGCTGGGACCCTTTGAATGACAAATCAGAGGAAGATTTTCAAAAAGTATGTGAATATTTAATTGCTATTTGTGAATTTATGAAACCTGTGATGGGGAAAAAATATTTTGAAGTGCTGCGCCATCCTCAAACAATCGCATGGCATGCTTTCGCTGTAAAGCCTACTGTAAATCAGACAGTGCAGTTAGATTAACAAGAATTTAAGCTTTTAACCGAGCACTTGTATGCTCCTAAATGTTTAATATCCATCATTTTTATGATTATTTATTTGAATTACGTGCCCTCAAGCCTTAAGTTAAATTAAGAGGGTGGGAACTATGCTGAATGGGTTTAGACAAAGAAGAGCTCTTCTCTAGATAATAAAACATTCAAAGGCCATTTTCTCAAACAAGTTGATCAACTTTATAAGCAGAATTATTTTCCTATTGTTCCTGTAGTGTATGATATACCATTTTGTAGCTCTGAGTCTCTACTTTTATCCAATGTAAAAAACACCATTTAATTTTGCTACATAAGACCGAAACCAGGTGGTGATTCACATTTGGTGTGTGAGCATGAGCTGGCGCACACCCAGATAATATTATTTTGAATAGAGGTGCTGACTAACGTTGGTGCTTTTCCAAATACATTTCTGTGAGTTTATATATAGAGAGTTTGCGACTCTATGGATTTTTATGGCTTACAAGTTTCCTTGCATTAACATCATGTGAAAGTGCATTGTGTTGTTTGCTTCTGGCCCTTTACAGCTCGTTGAGTGCAGTCTTAGCACCAGCATCGGTTTCTGGTGGTTAATAGAAAGTTACAAAAAATACAGATTAAAACTCTCTTGGTGAATACATAGTATGGTCTGCAGCTTATCATGAGGTATTTTTTCTAACTCAGGCGAGCAAAAACTCAGAGACCTCCTTAACATTAGAGATCGCGCGCCGTCTGTTGTTAACAAAGAGACACACACCTCTTCCCTGGTCTTACTCGAGTCTGCCGTCTGGTCTTGACAATACATTGAAAAACCAGAGAGCTGTATTTTATCCATGTCCATGTTCAGCCATGACTCTGAGAAACAGGATATTCAATTTTTTCAGTACCTGTTGATAGTTAAATAAAGGTTAAATAAAAGATCCTGTTGATAGGAGCTCATCCAGCTCATCCAAGACTTCGTTCCTCGAGGAACATAAGGCCTCTATAGTAAAGTGTGCCATCGCCACTGGTCTTGGGCTTGATTCTTTGCCCTCTGGCCATGGATGTTCTTGAGGCATCTGCGCCAGGTCAAGGTCAGGTCAAATCATTAGCAACCTCTTCAGTCACCATTTCATAATGATGTGGTTGTCATGGCTTAATGATGGTTTGCAGTCAGGGGACTAAATATGGTTTTCTCATGTTTAGACTTTCTTCCAGGGTGAATTTCTTACAAACAACCTCCCTAACCAGAGCGAGAGAGGGATCGGAGAGGCAAGAACTGGACTGTATCCAATATATATTGATTTGCGGGTCTACCTTGCCCTCGGTTTGTGGTATTGGTGTAAATGCATTGCAAGGGAATGTCTACAAACAAATGGCCTTCTTCATTGGTTGTGACAGCTCTATTGTGCTTGATGGACAGGAACTAATTTCTCCATCATACACACGCAAATAAAAACAAAACAATGGCACCACATAAGTGGCTGATTAGGACCACCATGTGTATGAGCAGACCCTATAAATGCAAATGTTTTTTGGTCTTTTTAGCATAGAGGATGGTTTTGAAAATCTGTGGGTTTCAAGGGTGTGGGGATTGTGTTCTGTATTTCTACATACATGGGAGTTTCTTTATGTTTTTACTATGCTTTTATGTATTTTGGGGTATATTACAGAGGGTGTTTATGAAAGCTATTGCTTTAGGTTGGGTTTCAAGTGTGTTTGGGTTTTAGTTTCTTTTTCCTGAACCTCTGAAAATAACCACTTGAAATGATCAGTTTAAACAATATATTATTCACTATAAATAATCATCTATATTATTATTATTGACACGGTCTACATCACGTAATAGATATATGAACTCACTGGTCCATTGACTGAGAGCATTGTTTCATGGTAATGGAAGGGGAAACTCACCTATTCAGGTTGTGTTTTGAGTGGGTTGTTTTGTAAATGATAATAACTTCTTATTATTCATGAATTCATGAATGAAAATCCCAATTGGATATACAATTGAAGGATCTTTTCATACAAGCCTGTAAATACTCTTGATGAATTAATATAATATATCTCGCTTTCTGGACAAATTATTTGAAAAATAGGATATGTTTATTTTCTGTTTTGATCGTCAAGGATGTCTGTCTCCTGTCTGACCAGAAGGATGAGAGGATGGAGGGACATGTTTAAAAAAAGAGAGAATTTGCAAAAACATGAGGAGACAAGCAGACAGAGAAGACGTCAAGAAGAAGAAACCACACCAGTATCAGTCTTATCATGGGAGACAATCTGAAACATGATCTACATCAATCAGATGAGAGGCTTTGGCGAGTGAAGGCTGAACACGACACACACACACACACACAATTTTAGTTCACCAATTTGTGTCAAATCATGCTAATCTCTCCATTAGTCCTATGAAAGGTATGGGCATTATTCACACCATTATGAGAATGCTACATATATTGAGAGCCTGGGACGGTAAAGGTTCTATCAGGAATTTTGTCCAAATTGAGCTATTGCCTTGTTCTGGTTAATGTTCTCTACTGATATTGTACTGTAAATACCCCAATGTATGTTAAGTTTAAAACAGTACAAAATAAACATTGGAACTTCAAAGACAATTATCTCAGAATCATCTTTTTGCAGATAGAACCTTGTAGTCCCCAGCTTTCGATACGTTTAATGACTTCCCTAGTGGTGGATCTCCTTAGATGATTCAATCACGCTCTTCTATTGAACAGCCAGTTCTCAGGACCATTACCATAGCCATTACCCTTACATAGATCACACCTCTAGGTGCTTAGATACAGAGCACATAAGCAGACAGACCCCAGACGAGGCACTCTGGGGGAGAGAGGAAAAGAGAGAGAGAGAGAAAAACATCACCTACAGAGAGATGAACCTGGAGAAGAGTCCCCTAAGCAAGCTGGTCCTAGGACTCTCGACGACATCCGATCCTCGTTTGCTAAGTCAAACGACACCGCTGGTTCTGCTCACACTGCCCTACCCTGTGCTCTGACCTCTTTCTCCCCTCTCTCTCCAGATGAAATCTCGCGTCTTGTGACGGCCGGCCGCCCAACAACCTGCCCGCTTGACCCTATCCCCTCCTCTCTTCTCCAGACCATTTCCGGAGACCTTCTCCCTTACCTCACCTTGCTCATCAACTCATCCCTGACCGCTGGCTACGTCCCTTCCGTCTTCAAGAGAGCGAGAGTTGCACCCCTTCTGAAAAAACCTACACTCGATCCCTCCGATGTCAACAACTACAGACCAGTATCCCTTCTTTCTTTTCTCTCCAAAACTCTTGAACGTGCCATCCTTGGCCAGCTCTCCCGCTATCTCTCTCAGAATGACCTTCTTGATCCAAATCAGTCAGGTTTCAAGACTAGTCATTCAACTGAGACTGCTCTTCTCTGTATCACGGAGGCGCTCCGCACCGCTAAAGCTAACTCTCTCTCCTCTGCTCTCATCCTTCTAGACCTATCGGCTGCCTTCGATACTGTGAACCATCAGATCCTCCTCTCCACCCTCTTCGAGTTGGGCATCTCCGGCGCGGCCCACGCTTGGATTGCGTCCTACCTGACAGGTCGCTCCTACCAAGTGGCGTGGCGAGAATCCGTCTGGATTACTGCAACTCGCTGTTGGCTGGGCTCCCTGCCTGTGCCATTAAACCCCTACAACTCATCCAGAACGCCGCAGCCCGTCTGGTGTTCAACCTTCCCAAGTTCTCTCACGTCACCCCGCTCCTCCGCTCTCTCCACTGGCTTCCAGTTGAAGCTCGCATCCGCTACAAGACCATGGTGCTTGCCTACGGAGCTGTGAGGGGAACGGCACCTCAGTACCTCCAGGCTCTGATCAAGCCCTACACCCAAACAAGGGCACTGCGTTCATCCACCTCTGGCCTGCTCGCCTCCCTACCACTGAGGAAGTACAGTTCCCGCTCAGCCCAGTCAAAACTGTTCGCTGCTCTGGCCCCCCAATGGTGGAACAAACTCCCTCACGACGCCAGGACAGCGGAGTCAATCACCACCTTCCGGAGACACCTGAAACCCCACCTCTTTAAGGAATACCTAGGATAGGATAAGTAATCCTTCTCACCCCCCCCCCCCTTTAAGATTTAGATGCACTATTGTAAAGTGACTGTTCCACTGGATGTCATAAGGTGAATGCACCAATTTGTAAGTCGCTCTGGATAAGAGCGTCTGCTAAATGACTTAAATGTAAATGTAATGTAAATGACTCTGTTCAAAAACACAAACACACCCCGCAAAGCCCCAGGACAGCAACACAATTAGACCCAACCTAATCACGAGAAAACAAAACGATAATTATTTGACACATTGGGAAGAATTAACAAAAAAACAGAGCAAACTAGAATGCCATTTGGCCCTAAAGAGAGAGTACACAGTGGAAGAATACCTGACCACTGTAACTGACCCAAACTTAAGGAAAGCTTTGACTATGTACAGTCTCAATGAGCAAAGCCTTGTGTAAGAATAGTTTAAGATAATACACAACACAGAGGATTAAAGGTCAAGAGGGAATTAACAATCAATGGAAATAGTGTTTTTTTCTGTAATAGGGAATTAACGATCAATGGGAATAGTGTTTTTTTCTGTAATAGGGAATTAACGATCAATGGGAATAGTGTTTTTTTCTGTAATAGGGAATTAACGATCAATGGGAATAGTGTTTTTTTCTGTAATAGGGAATTAACCATCAATGGAAATAGTGTTTTTTTCTGTAATAGGGAATTAACGATCAATGGGAATAGTGTTTTTTTCTGTAATAGGGAATTAACCATCAATGGAAATAGTGTTTTTTTCTGTAATAGGGAATTAACGATCAATGGGAATAGTGTTTTTTTCTGTAATAGGGAATTAACGATCAATGGGAATAGTGTTTTTTTCTGTAATAGGGAATTAACGATCAATGGGAATAGTGTTTTTTTCTGTAATAGGGAATTAACCATCAATGGAAATAGTGTTTTTTTCTGTAATAGGGAATTAACGATCAATGGGAATAGTGTTTTTTTCTGTAATAGGGAATTAACGATCAATGGGAATAGTGTTTTTTTCTGTAATAGGGAATTAACGATCAATGGGAATAGTGTTTTTTTCTGTAATAGGGAATTAACGGTCAATGGGAATAGTGTTTTTTTCTGTAATAGGGAATTAACGGTCAATGGAAATAGTGTTTTTTTCTGTAATAGGGAATTAACGGTCAATGGGAATAGTGTTTTTTTCTGTAATAGGGAATTAACGATCAATGGGAATAGTGTTTTTTTTCTGTAATAGGGAATTAACGGTCAATGGATCAGAGACATGGGAGGAATTTGTCAATACATTGAGCCTGAAACAGGATACTTGTTATTTGGTCATTGGCTCAGTTTTATTGCAAGGAAGTGGTGAACCACAGGCTAGGGAGGGGTTATAAATTACATCCTGTCACTTTGTTCTGTGGAGAGAATTACTGAGGACGGGAGAATGAACATCTACCTCTCAAAATAATATATATGATTTCTCCTCTTGGAATAAACCTATTTTCCTCTCCCTGATTTGCTTTGGGGTCTGTGTTAATGAAGATTAACATCAACTGCTAACTCTTGCTATTGAGAAAGGCCCTCTTAGGCAGACCTGGCTCTCAAGAGAAGACCTGGCTCTCACAGACTATGTGCACACTTCCCACAAAATTAGGTGGAAACTGAGATGCACTTCCTAACCTCCTGCCACATTTCTGACCATATTAGAGACACATATTTCCCTCAGATTACACAGATCCACAAAAAATTCAATTTGTTTTTTGGGGGGTGGTACTCCCATATCTACTGGGTGAAATACCACAGTGTGCCATCACAGCAGCAAGATTTGTGACCTGTTGCCACAAGAAAAGGGCAACCGGTGAAGAACAAACACCATTGTAAATACAACCCATATTTATGCTTATTTATTTTCCCTTTTGTACATGAACTATTTGCACATCGTTACAACACTGCATATAGACATAATATGACATTAGAAATGTCTATGCTTTTGGAACTTCTGTGATTGTAATGTTTACTGTCAATTTGTATTTTTATTTCACATTTGTTTATTCATCTACTTCACTTGCTTTGGCAATGTTAACATATGTTTCCCATGCCAATAAAGCCCTTAAATTGAAATCGAATTATAACAGAGGGATGGGGTAGAGAGAGAGACAGAGGGACGGGGGGCTGGAAAGAGAGGCAGAGGAGGGGTCTGGAGAGAGAGAGAATTCACAAAATAATTCACAAAATGGGACAAACACCAAATTGAGACTTTGCATGCAGAATTCCTCAAATATATCCTACGTGTACAACGTAAAACACCAAATAATGCATGCAGAGCCGAATTAGGCCGATACCCGCTAATGATCTACATTTTTAAAAAGTCTGTTAAATTCTACAACCACTTAAAAGAAAGCAATTTCCAAACCTTCCATAACAAAGCCATCACCTACAGAGAGATGAACCTGGACTAGAGTCCCCTAAGCAAGCTGGTCCTGGAGCTCTGTTCACAAACACAAACAGACCCCACAGAGCCCCATTACAGCAACACAATTAGACCTAATCACGAGAAAACAAAAGGATAATTATTTGACACATTGCAAAGAATTAACAAAAAAACAGCAAACTAAAATGCTATTTGGCCCTAAACAGAGAGTACACCTGCCCACTGTGACTGACCCAAAATTAAGGAAAGCTTTGACTATGTACAGACTCAGTGAGCATAGCCTTGCTATTGAGAAAGGGCACCATAGGCAGACCTGGCTCTCAAGAGAAGACAGGCTATGGGCACACTGCCCACAAAATGAGGTGGAAACTGAGCTGCACTTCCTAACCTGCCAAATGTATGACCATATTAGAGACACATATTTCCTTCAGATTTCACAGACCCACAAAGAATTTGAAAACAAATCCAATTTTGATAAACTCCCATATCTATTGGGTGAAATATGTTTATTTATTTATTTGTATTTTCACTAAATTATTTGTACACCATTACAACACTGTATATAGACTTAATATGACATCTGAAATGTCTATATTCTTTACTCTTAACATTTGTTTATTATCTATTTCACTTACTTTGGCAACGTAAACATATGTTTCCCATGCCAATAAAGCCCCTTAAATTAAAAATGAATTGAGAGAGACAGAGGGAGGGGGATGAAGAGAGAGGGAGAGGGCTGGAGAGAGAGGGAGAGGGAGAGGGAGGAGGGTTGGAGAGAGAGGGAGATGGAGAGGTCAAGAAAGAGAGAGAGAGCGAGAGAGAGAGAGAGAGAGAGAGAGAGAGAGAGAGAGAGAGAGAGGAGGTTGGAACACCAACCGAGACAAAGAGGTCCACAGCAGTTTACAGGAGTTTTACATTGGTAACTGCTAATACTGTAGCTGTTCACATGCACATGATCGACAGGTCTTTCGTAAGAGCTCTGTTCTATGATACACCCTAATATTAATAATAATCATGTTTTATTGAATCGATCAATGATTTGAAATCCAAGTACCACTCTCTTCACTTAAACAACTGTCTTCACCAAAATAGATGTGTCATTGCAGCCCGATACTGAGCTTTCTCTGTGTGGCCAACTCCATGAATGCGAACTTGACAAACTCTTAGCCTGCATAATCAGTACTGTCACAGCGAGTGAATGACGAGGGGACCGTGAAGAACTTCTTTAGGAGTCATTGTTGTCATGTGCAAAGCCTGGTACTTAGCCCTGTCACCTGCAATTAACATCAACGATAAACGAGACAGCAGCAGTAGCCAGGCTGACACTGAGTTATATGACAACCTGTCACCCTCTACCCTCTCTTTCTTCCTCCCTCCCTCTCTCTGTCTCTCTCTCCCTCTTTCTCTGTCTTTCGGTCGGTTCCTCTCTTTTTTTCTTCCCCTCTCCCTCTCTCTCCCTGTGCCTCCCTCTGTTGTTCAGAAAGGGAAGTCCACATTGAGGGAGGATGACATGTTTCAGTGAATGCTCAAATGTCAGCTACAACTGGAGTTATTACATTTTGTTTGTTAAAATCATCCTCTGGGATATTGTCCTGCAAATTACTACCCCCACAGTTCTCTTTATGGCCAATCACAATTCAAATTATATTATGGTATCAGAGTTCAATAGTCTTATTCACTGAGTGTACAAAACATGCTCTTTCCATGACATAGACTGACCAGGTGATTCCAGGTGGAAGCTATGATCCCATATTGCTGTCACTTGGGGGGATGCAACTCAATATTAAGAAGGTGTTCCTAATGTTTGGTATACTCCGTGTAAGTCTGTAGTGTGTAGCAGTGTGTAGTTCTTGAACATCCACATTATCACCCAGGTGTAATTGCATATCCTCTGAATTGGAATGAATATTAATTCCATCTAGAATAGATTGCCGATGAGCTGGACTCTCTGGGGATCTAGTTTTATAAAAGCCGTTATAAAAGTTCGAATGCAAAGGTATTATTTATTTCCACAGGGGTCCAAAGATATTCCCCCTTTTCAGACTTTGAATTGCATTAATTGCTCTGTCTGAATTTAACTTCTTGATGTGGCAGGATAGTAATTTGCCAGGCTCAGCCTCGTCACAGTGGTCGTAGAACGACCCTAGGAGTATAGCTGAGGAGTTTGCAGTCATTGAGTTCATTACTTGTTTTTTGGGGATCTAAGGAAGTCTCTTTACCCAGTTCCCTAATGTTATTGTGGAGTCTAGTTTTTATGTTCAATTCGCTGAAGTGAGCGAATTGCTTTTCCAAAGATGAAGTATTGTTTTATTGAGTCTTCTATGCGCTGATACATTCCTTCTTCTTCATCATTTTGTCAATTCTTTTCCAAATTTGATTACTACTTGGGATTGTGACAGAGATGGATTTGGCATAATGACCAAGATGGCAAAATGAAATTCAGTTGAAATGAATGATTGTTTTCCCAGATGTGTTCTCCAGGTGTCAGGTTTAGACTGTGACATCCCTATGACTCATCCGGATATATAAATATACTGTACACATTCATACACTTCAGATAAAGTTCTCTCTAGACTTTGTATGTAGGTGTGTTAATCAAGATACATTGTTTTGTCCAGTGTTTTGGTTGTCTCAAAAGCCTGAAAATACAACTATTTTAATAAGGAAAGTTTTTTAAATTGCTAATTGCTAAATCACAAGGTGATGAAAGTGGAAATCACAGCAGGGCAGAGGAACAGTTTGTTTCACACATTATCTCATTGCAGTCATTATGAACACGTTTTTATGCAATTCTTGCATGATTAGCAATTGGAAATGTATAACACCATGATTTTACTTCTGGGGTGACTTGATTGCATTAGGGCATCTGGTTTGTGGACATTAGAACCCAATGAGAACCCAAAGTGAGATAGTCTATTAAAATGTTACTACATTCTGTGGGCCCTTAATGATGTTAGCTAGTGCTTCATTTTTCAGAGACTAACGATGCGTTGTGTTCATACCTATTTGTGCTCAAAGGAGACCGCTTCCTCTGCATAATGAAAGCAGTTTAATCTGGCTTTTGGTTTTTCTGCGACCCACTGCTCACTGGGGGGAAAAGGGACCGTCGAGCTGGCGTAATATCAGAGCGTGGCCAGGTATGACTGTTGCTATAGCAATTGCAATTACAAAGGGTTCATTAACTTTCTACAGTTTTACCAGTTATAGTGGGGTTTCACATTAGGAAGAAATTTACATATAGAGGAAATGAATGCTATTGTCAGGAAACCAATGTCATTCAAATGAGAGCAAGCAACCCTCCGACCGAGTGGGTTATGCTGATATTGGTATATCTGTAGAATAGTGAAAATGTGCTTTGTCTGAGGAATACAGAGAGATGGTGCAGAGGGTCTATGACCCTAATATGATGTACTATCTGACTCCATTATTATGTGAAGGCTATAGGTCCATAACCATATGGTTTTGCCAAGGTTGCAAGCCTTGTGTCACAACTCCGAATACTATACAGGGCATTCAGAAAGTATTCAGACCCCTTAACTTTTTCCACGTTTTGTTACGTTACAGCCTTATTCTAAAGAATATTAAATAGTTTTTTCAATCTACATATAATAGCCCATAATGAAAAAGCAAAAACAGGTTTTTAGACATTTTTGCACATGTATTAAAAATAAGAAACTGAAATATCACATTTAAATAAGTATTCAGACCCTTTACTCAGTACTTTGTTGAACCCCTTTTGCAGCAATTACAGCTTATAGTCTTCTTGGGTATGACGCTACAAGCTTGGCACACCTGGATTTGGGGAGTTTCTCCCATTCTTCTCTACATATCTTTTCAAGCTCTGTCAGGTTGGATGCAGAGAGTCGCTGTAAAGCTATTTTCAGGTCTCTCCAGAGATGTTAGATTGGGTTCAAGTCAGTGTCGTTTTCCTGTTGGAAGGTGAACCTTCGCCCCAGTCTGAGGTCCTGAGCACTCTGAAGCTGGTTTCCATCAATAGCCTGTTGGCCTTTCAACGGCACGCTTCTAAAGCTTTGATTGTCCGAAAATGTCCAGACTCGTCTCTTCTACTTTTGTTCATTGTGGAAGATGGTTCCCATTGGTGATGAGCGTAGTAGGATAGTCTCACTTAGATTCCCTTTTCTCAATATCTGACTTAGGATAACTAATCTGCCATAACAATGCCATATCACCTACACCTCGTGTTGATTATTTAAGGTTCAGTATTCAAACCAGTTTACACACACAGCTGCAACCTGGCAATGATCTGGTCTAATGGAAGGTGATTTTATTTCTTCACCACTTGTTGAGGTTCAAAGTTCCAACCATTTCAAACATGTAGCTCCCGCCTCACTTTTCCTGGTCTATGAGATTCAGCATTTAAACCACTTTAGACGTGTGCTGCAACTCCCCGTCTTTCCTGGTCTAATGTTAATCACTGTTGGCAATCCTTTCATGCCCTCTGACCAAAGAGGACGTTTCCGTCAGTCTGACACGCTCTCTGACCTCACTCGGGGCAAGGCTACTTACTATGCACAAAGTTATCTATAAACTATTACCTCTTATGGCTCCTAAAATCACATTCAAATCTTAACAAAAATACACTCATAATTTTTCATATTATATGCACAACATATTGGATGGAAACTTGACAGATAAAGGGGATATATACTTTCAAATATACAGTATTTCATCCATACGATTTTTAATGACATCATAAAATGAAAACCAATATGACATAAGTTTTCTATAGCTCCCCACTGACCATTCCCCACATTCACCAGTATCCACTTTTGACCGTGTTAGAGTTTCGTCTGGAAAAGCCTGTTTAACAAAGACATTCCTCTGGTGGATTTTACTGGAGGGGGAGAAAGAGCCCCCTTCTCCTGTAATTTACAACAGGTGTGAACTGTTTACCCAGCCCAGTTCCCTCCTCGCCTTTTCTGTGGGTGAGAGAAGGTCTGGTTATTGTCAACCATTGCCAAGCTGATCTGACCCATTGTGATACTCACAGGATGGTCATGGCAGTGCTTAGTCCTCTCATGTACTCCCTGATCCCCAACGACTGCTTGGCAGCGCACAATTCTAGCACCATCATTACGTTTTGGATCCTGTTTTGGATCCTGAGTGGCACAGAGGTCTAAGACACTGCAATGTACTGTTTCTACAGAGCCTTTTTTTGCCTTTACCTCCCTTATCTCACCTCATTTGCTCACATCGTATATAAACTTGTTTATACTGTATTATTGACTGTATGTTTGTTTTACTCCATGTGTAACTCTGTGTCGTTGTATGTGTCGAACTGCTTTGCTTTATCTTGGCCAGGTCGCAATTGTAAATGAGAACTTGTTTTCAACTTGCCTACCTGGTTAAATAAAGGTGAAAAATATATCTTTTTTAAATCTATACACACTCATGTCTGTACGCTACTCATGTATCTTGTATTGTGCCATGTTCCGTTTATTATCAAACTCACCACCTGCACTTGCTTCCCGACTCCCAGCATTAACGTTACAGAATACTGCCTCCCCAAATGGAAGCAGCAGGAAATCAGAACATCTCCCAGACGGTCGACAAACAGGGATACCTACTTTGTAAACACCACGACCAGCTTCTTCGCAGTCCTCAATGTCTCGAACATGCCCGAGAGGCGTTGCCTTCCACTAGCGGAGGATAGTCTGCCACCAGTTAACCCAGCGAGCCAACATATCAGTCCATTCAGATGTCCTCCCAGGACAACGATGCCCTTTTGTCCCTCCTGGATAAATATGACGTAACCCCATCTATACGTAGTGGCTTCCTACTCCAGTGCTCCTTTTATTTTGCACACCAGATGGGAGTCCCCACCACCGAGAGGTCCAAGGTTGCCATGGTTATTTGTCTGCTGACTGGGCAGGCGTTGGAGTGGGCTATGGCTGTCTGTTCAGAGTTATTTTTGAACATCCACCCGAGAGCGGAGGGGGGGTGAGTGCCTACTCTGTGATGACCAGACCGCTGCCGAGAAACGCGCTCACCTTCCGGACAGTAATAGCATCCAGCGGATGGAATGAGCCTGCTATTCCAAAGAGGACTGCGTGAGGAGGTTCAAACAGAACTGGCATGCCATGATGACAACCTCTCCTTGGACGCACTAATCGCGATGGCCATCTGGTTGGATAATAAACTTTGGGAGCATCAGAACCCACATTGCTTCTCTCCCTCCCCCAGTGAACACTGTATCAGAGCCTGAATCTGTGGAGGTAAGGGTCACACGCCTCCCTGCGGCGACGCAGACAGAGACAGCCGAGTCTCTATTGTGGTCAAGGGGATCACCAGCTTCAGCAGCATCCGATACATCCCAACTCGGGATCTACGAGAGCAGAGGGACTGTCACGTGATCTTCCACCTCCTGGGGCTGGTGTGAGTATCCCATCTTCATCAGGTTCTGTTAAACCCTTTTTAGTGTCGATCACACTAGCTGGCTGTCCCTCATGTACTGTTTCTACAGAGCTAGATTCCAGTGCCGCGTGGCACTTTTTGACCAGACCCTTGCCTCTCTTAACATCCCCTCTTACCCACTCTTCTCTCCATTTCCAGTTCAAGCCCTTGATAATCGGCCACAAGGATCCGGAACAATCACCCATATCACCTCATCACTCACCCTCACCGTGGAATCCATTCATTAGGAAAACATTGCCTTCTTCATCACTAGGGCACCAGCTCACAAGATCAACCTCGGCCTCCCATGGCTCCAACTATATAATCCCACCATCTCATGGTCGAGGATGAGAATCACTGACTGGTCACCCGCATGCTGGATGGCCTGTTTTCCTGTTCTCTCATGTTCTAGCCCCTGTGGTCTGGGACGTAGATGTGTACATTCGCCAGGCTCTGGAGAGGGAACCTGCTCCCACTACCTGTCCTCCTGAGCACATCTATGTTCCTATGGGGATAAGGACGCGACTGTTGACCTGGGCACACACATCTCTCGTCGCTGGACATCCTGGGATCACCTGTACTATACAATCACTCTCCGAAAAGTATTCGTGGCCCACCTTGAAGCAGGACATTACTCGCTATGTCAACTCCTGTTCTGTGTGTGTCCCCGGCACGCTCCAGCAGGGAAACTCCTTCCCATTCCAGTGCCTCAATGTCCCTGGTCTCAACTGTTCATTGACTTTGTTACCGATCTCCCCTCTGATGGTTTCACCACCCTTCTGGTGGTTGTGGACAGATTTTCTAAATCATGGCAGTTTATTCCTCTCTCTGGTCTCCATACCACTCTCCAAGTTGCTGAGGCACTCTTCCAGCAGGTCTTCTGTCACTATGGACTTCCAGAGGACATCATCTCTGAGCGTAGACCCCAATTCACGTCATGGGTATGGAAGGCTTTCAAGGAGAAACTGGGGTTCCAGTCAACCTCACTCCCGGGTACCAGCCTTTGTCCAATGGGCAGGTAGAGAGGATAAACCAGGAGCTGGGGATTGGGCACGAGCTAGAACGAGGCCCCTGCAGTGGACGAATGGTTCCGGTGCATAGAGGAGGTTTGGAGTGATGCTCATGTGAGGCTCCAGCTTGTCATCTGTCACCAAAAGGAGCAGGCGGATCACCACCGTGTTCGATCCTGGTGATTGCGTCCGGCTCTCCACCAGGAACCTCCCACTCTGCCTGCCCTGCAAGAAGCTGAGCCCCCGGTTTGTGGGTCCTTTCAATGTTCTCTGGAGGGTCAACGAGGTGACGTACACATTACAACTTCCTGTTGACTATCATATCTCACCTGTCTCCCTTCTCAGGCCGGTGGATCCCCAGGCTGATACTGTCCCTCATGACACCCCTCCGCCCCTCGTGGATGTCCCTCTGGCCTGCGAAGTCCTGCGGCTGGAGCCGCCCGTCATGAGGGCAGTACTGTCACCTCTACTCCCGCTCCTCCCCTCCGGCATTCAACTTCGCCGGTTTACTAACCATCGGACCTGGCATTCATCATTACGCGCACTTGCGCTTCATCTATAGACACACCTGGACTCCATCACTTCACTGATTACCTCCCCTATACCTGTCACTCCCTTAGTTCCATTTCCCAGGCAGTATTGACTATGTGTTTCATGTCTGTACGCTACTCATGTCATGTTCGGTTTATTATCAACCTCACCACCTGCACTTGCTTCCCGACTCCCAGCGTCCACGTTACATTGTAAATAAGAATTTCTTGTCTGGTTAAATAAAGGTTAAATTAAGAAAAATATATAAAAATAATGAAGTTTGCTGATGACGACTGTGGTTGGCCTGATCACCGACAATGATGAGACAGCCAATACGGAGGAGGTCAGTGACCTGGCAGTGTGGTGCAACAGCAACCTGTCACTCAACGTCAGTAAGACAAAGGAGCTGATTGTGGACTGAAGGAAATGGAAAGCCAAGCACACCCCCATTCACATCAACGGGGCTATAGTGGAGCGGGTCGAGAGCTTTAAGTTCCTCGGTGTCCAACCCACTAAGGAATTATCATGGTCCACACACACCAACACAGTTGTGAAGAAGGCACGACCACACTTCTTCCCCCTCAGGAGGCTGAAAAGATTCCGCATGGGCCCTTAGATACTCAAAATGTTCTACAACTGCACCATTGAGAGCAATTTGACTGACTGCATCACCGCTTGGTATGGCAACTGCTTGGCATCCGACCACAAGGCGTTACCCCCATAAGATTGCTAAATAGTTTGTTAAATAGTTAACCAATAGCTACCCGGACAATATGCATTGACCCTGCACTAACTCTTTTGACATACAATTGCTCAGAAACATATATTGTGTTTAATTAACAAGCAGAAAAATGTATTTCTGAAAATGATAGGGTACAAAATTATTGTTTTCAATACTCCATCACCCTCCCCTTGCGAGGATAATGATACTGAGCCTTTTTATAAAATGTTTTATGAGATTTGAGAACACATTGCGAGGGATCTTAGACCGTTCCTCCATGGTCAGATAATATGAAAATAGAGCTCTTTGGCCATGAACACCAGTGGTGGGTTTGGCGTTGAAAATAACCTCATACCTACTGTAAAATGTGGTTGTGGATCTTTGAGGTTATGGGGCTATTTCACTTCAAATCAAATCAAAACATTATTGTTCACATACAGTACACATTGTTGAAAGATGTTATTAAGAGTGTAGCGAAATGCTGGTGCTTCTAGTTCCGACAGTGCAGCAATATCTAACAAGTAATATCTAACAATTCCACAACATATACCCAATACACACAAATCTAAGTAAGGAATGGAATAAGAATATATAAATATAAATATATGGATGAGCAATGTCAGAGCGGCATAGGCTAAGATGAAATAGATAGAAAACAGTATTTGCATATGAGATGAGTAATGCAAGATATGTAACATTATTAAAGTGGCATTATTAAAGTGACTAGTATTCCATTTATTAAAGTGGGCAATGATTTCAAGTCTATATGTAGGCAGCAGCCTATCTGTGCTAATGATGGCTGTTAAACAGTCTGATGGCCTTGAGATAGAAGCTGTTTCTCAGTCTCTCGGTCCCAGCTTTGATGCACCTGTATTGACCTCGCCTTCTGGATGGTAGAGGAGTGAATAGGTAGTGGAACGGGTGGTTGTTGTCCTTGATTATCTTTTTGGCCTTCCTGTGACATCAGGGGCTGTAGGTGTCCTGAAAGGGGGGTAGTTTTCCCCCAGTGATGCGTTGTGCAGACCGCACCACCTTCTGGAGAGCCCTGTGGTTGTGGGCAGTGCAGTTGTCATACCAGGCGGTGATACCTTGTGAGGGTTAACGCGTTTAAATGTCTTACGTCGGTCACGGAGAAGGAGGGCCCACAGTCCTCGGTAGCGGGCTGCGGCAGTGTCACTGTATTATCCTCATAGCGGGAAAAGAAGGTTTTTAGTTTGTTTGGAAGCAAGACGTTGGTGTCCGCAACATGGCTGGTTTTCCTTTTGTAGTCTGTAGACCCTGCCACATTTGTCTTGTGTCTGAGCCGTTGAATTGCAACTCCACTTTGTCTCAATACTGACTTTTTGCTTGTTTGACTGCAAACAAGCCAAATGGTCCTGGGGCCCTAGTTAAAGTCAACGGCATCATTCACTTTATCAAGTACCAGGGCATTTTAGGCAAATACCTGGTTGCCTATGACAGAAAGCTTGGCCACAAGTGGATCTTCCACCAGGACAATAACCAAAGGAAACACATCAAAATCAACAAAGAAATTGTTATGTGGCCATCTCAGTCTCTGGACTTAAACCCCATTGAAATCTGTGGTTTGCATTGAAGAAGGGCAGTCCTTAAGGGCAGATGAAGGATATGAAGGATATGGAAAGATTCTGTATGGAGGAATGGTCAAAGATCCCTCCCAATGTGTTCTCCAATCTCAAACATTTTAGAAAATGGGGAGGGTACAGGAGTATTATAAACAGGAGTGCCCATCATTTGTTAAACAAAATATAGTTCTCTGAGCAATTGTATTAGTATAAAATGATATAATAAAAAAAACATTGAGCAAACTATGTAGCTCAGTATTTGTATTATTTATTATATAGTCTGTTTTGATCATCTTTATCAAGGGTGCCAATCATTTTGGAACTGCCTATTTTTAACTGAATAGTGGTGTATTGTAACACAGCAATCTCCACTTCTCCCGAAGCAGTCTGTTTTCATCTAATGCTCTGTCTAAAAAGCTATTGAAAGGACTCACTTACATTTTAATTGAAACTAATAGATTACATGAAATCTCTGTGTGACATCTTTCAGCTTGCAGATTTACATCAATGGCAAAATTAACAGATGGATTTTTTACTCTGATAGTAATGAATCTTTAAAGCACAATTGGGCAACATGAGCTGATCTTTCTTGGAGCAGAGGGGGCGGCGGGGTGAGTGTGTCTGTGTCCGTGTCCGTGCCCGTGTCCGTGCCCGTGTCCGTGTCCGTGCCCGTGCCCGTGCCCGTGTCCGTGCCCGTGTCCGTGTCCGTGCCCGTGCCCGTGCCCGTGCCCGTGTCCGTGCCCGTGCCCGTGTCCGTGCCCGTGCCCGTGCCCGTGTCCGTGCCCGTGCCCGTGCCCGTGTCCGTGCCCGTGCCCGTGTCCGTGCCCGTGCCCGTGCCCGTGCCCGTGTCCGTGTCCGTGCCCGTGCCCGTGTCCGTGTCCGTGCCCGTGCCCGTGCCCGTGCCCGTGCCCGTGTCGTGTCCGTGCCCGTGCCCGTGCCCGTGCCCGTGCCCGTGCCCGTGTCCGTGTCCGTGCCCGTGCCCGTGCCCGTGCCCGTGTCCCGTGTCCGTGTCCGTGTCCGTGCCCGTGTCCGTGTCCGTGCCCGTGCCCGTGCCCGTGCCCGTGTCCGTGCCCGTGCCCGTGCCCGTGTCCGTGTCCGTGTCCGTGTCCGTGTCCGTGCCCGTGTCCGTGTCCGTGTCCGTGTCCGTGTCCGTGCCCGTGTCCGTGTCCGTGTCCGTGCCCGTGTCCGTGTCCGTGTCCGTGTCCGTGTCCGTGTCCGTGTCTGTGTCCGTGTCCGTGTCTGTGTCCGTGTCCGTGTCCGTGTCCGTGCCCGTGTCTGTGTCCGTGCCCGTGCCCGTGTCTGTGTGCTAATAAAGTAGTGGAACAGATAAGCAGACATTTTGAAGCTAATATGAAGATGTCCTCAAAAGTTAATAAATTACATCCCCAACCTTGATAAGAGTGATTTATCACGTTGTGCATCTCCTTTTTAGGAACAAACAAATGAACTAATGGAGCAGCCGGAGAGGCGGAACGAGAAGAGGAAAGCAAAGAAGCATGTGGAGGCCTTCAAGACACAGCTAACAGCAGGCGGCTACTCAAAAACCCAAAGCTACTGGAGTTGATAGATAAAAGCACGGAAAACTAAATTACTGCATCTCACACCATTTGGCTGCACTTGGAACTAAAGATGGTAGAATTTAGCTGTGATCGTGATTGTTGAGTGTAGAATTCTGCTACGCTCTAGAATATGGACATGTTCACCCCTTCACCCAGTCGTTAAAAGTTAAACATCTTGAATCCCAAATAATTCTCAGGCACCAGTTTTACATGAAGTGTCCATGTACAGTATAAGTGCAGTTTGCTTTTTCCACAGCAGGACAAGCAGACCCCTCAGATTTGGAGGATGTACAGGGACAAGGGACGAGTAGAGAGACATATCTGGCAGAGAGAAAGGGGGAAGCTTCAGGCTAAGGTTGAGGCTTCAGAAAAAAGGAAAAAGGCTAATCTGTCCAAATGTCAGTCTTAACAGTTTAGGAGCTGGCGTAACCCTACTCCCAAATGGAAGTTAGTCCTGATCTGTGGGCCAGTGCCTCTGCTCTGTGCAGCCTAACTCCCTGGCTCTTGTGTTGCGGGGTTGGAAGGCGGAGTTCCCTTGGTCCAGGCTGGAATGGACGAATAGAGCTCCAGGAAGATGGCACAAAGCAGAATACACATTTCCAATGGACCTTCTTCTTCTTCTTCCATTTTGGTCATCTTAATCTAATAGTGAGTGGGACATGTTTCTGCACACAATGCCTCTTGCATTCATTACCCTTGAACTGTAGCCCATTGCATCATTGCTCTCTTTTCAATAATAAAGAAACTTTAACTCTGGCCTAATCATGCCACAGGAAATGAAATACTTCCTATTTCCTGATTAATTGTATTTACACAGACCGAAAGCAGTTATTCTGCTGAGAGGAAATTAGGCAGTAGGCAGTGGCATGTTAGTTTGTGTGCTGTCGTGAATCTGCAGCTCTAGAGCCCTGGGCTCATCAGAATCTTTGAGGCTGCAGCTAGCGAATCAGAACTAGCCTAGGGGCTGTAGCAGCGAATCAGAACTAACCTCACGGCTGCAGCAGCGAATCAGAACCAGCCGAGTGAATATACATTTGTTTAACTCGCAGAGAGGAGATTAGAATGTATTAGGTCTCTAAGTAGTCGGTTGATTTTCTGGCTGCAGGCAAGCAGCAGCTCCTACTCATTTTCTCTGCATAATTAACAATGCAGAGTCCACACAGTAATAAGATGCCTAGGAACAAAGCAAATAACACCCTGGTTGTGTAAATATAATATAATTACATTCCCGGTACTGTATGATTACAAAAGGCAATATAGGCCCTTCATCGTCCCATAGTATATTTGCACTCCTTACAATTAGGAGGAAATGTCAATTCCGAAATTAATTGAGGATGAATTGTGTGAAGTAAATTTTCTGATGAGTCCTTGCTTCAGTGATCCTTTGCTATAACCGATATGCTGAGGATGCTCCAGCCTCTCTTCTCTGTGATCAGGTGGCAAGAATAACTGTGAAAGTACAGCTCCAAAGCAGACAAACACAAGAGAGATAAAAGTTGGTGATATCTTATGTCAACTGAACTTCACCACCTCCACTAGGCTGAACAAAGTAGACATTCCTTATTAAAACCCACTGTGGGCATCATCTTAAAAAACAACAACATCCAATTGAGATGTTAAACTTGTCAATATGAAGCTGATGGTTTTGGTGGTCCATATTATTAGACACCAGGAGACTGAGGTATTAATGACTTCTAGCTGGGAGCCAATGAGCTTCGATGAAAGTCATTTAGATTCAATTGAGAGTCTCTCCATCTTCTGATCAATCTGCTCAGTAATGAAGGAGTGCCGTGGGACCTCAATGAGCTTCTCTAAGAGAGAATAATACATAACCTTTATGCCATCGAGATTTCATTTAGTTGATCCTAGATAGCTGTAATTAGAAAGGCAAAATTGGCGTGGGGGACATACTTCTTCGGGGACATTTAAAGGACCCGTCAAAGTTGAGATGGGTGTTTTCCCTTGAGTTTGTGTGGTCTTAAAGTTTCAGACGGCATTCAGTTATGGCTCGTTGAATTTCCATTGCAATTGTGCATCATTGGAGATGTAAATGAATGTTATCATTCGTAATAATTCAAAAAGGGTGAAAACTGTGATAATAATAGGCAACCTACAGTATACTTTCACATTGAAGACCAACACAGTTTAAATGTAATGTCAGTTCTACACAAATGTATATTCTCAGCTTGCTCCTGTAAAAAGGCAACACTTCAGTCCTACACAAGTTTATATTCTCAGCTTGCTCCCGTAAAAAGGCAACACTTCAGTTCTACACAAGTTTATATTCTCAGCTTGCTCCTGTAAAAATGCAACACTTCAGTCCTACACAAGTTTATATTCTCAGCTTGCTCCCGTAAAAAGGCAACACTTCAGTTCTACACAAGTTTATATTCTCAGCTTGCTCCCGTAAAAAGGCAACACTTCAGTCCTACACAAGTTTATATTCTCAGCTTGCTCCCGTAAAAAGGCAACACTTCAGTTCTACACAAGTTTATATTCTCAGCTTGCTCCTGTAAAAAGGCAACACTTCAGTTCTACACAAGTTTATATTCTCAGCTTGCTCCCGTAAAAAGGCAACACTTCAGTTCTACACAAGTTTATATTCTCAGCTTGCTCCTGTAAAAAGGCAACACATTAGTTCTACACACGTTGTCACAGTTTTCATGTGGTGAAGGAGAGTTGGACCAAACTGCAGCGTGTATATTGCGATCCATGTTTAATCACACAAGTAACACGAATCCAAAACACAAACTCTACAAAACAATAAACGTAGTGAAAACCGAAACAGCCTTAACTGGTGCAAACTAACACAGACTAAGGACGTCAAGACACTCAGGACAATCACCCACGACAAACTCAAAGAATATGGCTGCCTAAATATGGTTCCCAATCAGAGACAACGATAAGCACCTGCCTCTGATTGAGAACCACTCCAGACAGCCATAGACTTTGCTAGATAATCCCACTAGCTACAATCCCAAATACATACACACCAAAACCCCAAGACAAAACACCACAATACAAAAATTCCATACCACACCCTGGCCTGACCCAATACATGAAGAAAAACACAAAATACTTAGACCAGGGCGTGACACGTTTCTGTCCTCAGCTTTTTCCTGTAAAAAGGCAACACTTCAGTTCTACACAAGTTTATATTCTCAGCTTGCTCCTGTAAAAAGGCAATACTTCAGTTCTACACAAGTTTATATTCTCAGCTTGCTCCTGTAAAAAGGCAACACTTCAGTTCTACACAAGTTTATATTCTCAGCTTGCTCCTGTAAAAAGGCAATACTTCAGTTCTACACAAGTTTATATTCTCAGCTTGCTCCTGTAAAAAGGCAATACTTCAGTTCTACACAAGTTTATATTCTCAGCTTGCTCCTGTAAAAAGGCAATACTTCAGTTCTACACAAGTTTATATTCTCAGCTTGCTCCTGTAAAAAGGCAATACTTCAGTTCTACACAAGTTTATATTCTCAGCTTGCTCCTGTAAAAAGGCAATACTTCAGTTCTACACAAGTTTATATTCTCAGCTTGCTCCTGTAAAAAGGCAACACTTCAGTTCTACACAAGTTTATATTCTCAGCTTGCTCCTGTAAAAAGGCAATACTTCAGTTCTACACAAGTTTATATTCTCAGCTTGCTCCTGTAAAAAGGCAATACTTCAGTTCTACACAAGTTTATATTCTCAGCTTGCTCCTGTAAAAAGGCAACACTTCAGTTCTACACGAGTTTATATTCTCAGCTTGCTCCTGTAAAAAGGCAACACTTCAGTTCTACACACGTTCTATTCTCAGCTTGCTCCTGTAAAAAGGCAACACTTCAGGGGTTCACAAGTGCACACCACCCTCACTTCATGTTTCCCATAAGAGGTCACCATTTGAAAAACTATATTACTCTGAGTCGCAGGTTTCTGAGACGCCAACCGGGTCAACACTGTCATTGATTTTCTCCACCTCATACAGTAGTTGTGTTTTGTTCAAAATCCTTCGCCGCCAGATGCGGCTGCCTGGAACCGCGGGTGGTTTATCAAGTGTGCTGAACCGCCAGCTCTTCTCCTTGGTACCAGTCCAGAGTAACATCAGTTGTAGGGTGATTCATTAGGTGGTTGAATAGCAAAGTTGTACCATCCAGGTGATACCATGAACATGACGTGGCTGGATGGGTCAATGAACCCCATTTACATGTATAATGGATCTGGGGAATGTGTTAGCCCTCTGAGCTGAGGCTAAACGGGAGACTTTAAGATTTGAAATAGGTAGAGATGGTATTCATTTTTTTCTTGTTCACAATACGTTATTGAAATGTGCAAAAGCAATACAATTTTACCCACAACATTTTGCACAGGGATGCCATAGTATGCATAGTATGTGTGTGTTTAGACAGCTGTGTGAGGAAGCTTTGGGGTGAAAAATTGTCCTATCCCTGGGTTCTGTTGACTTGTAAGTCAGGCCCATGCGTCAGGCGTCAAGCAGTAATCAGACTTTGAGGTGTAATCAGGTGATATGTTGCACCAATGATTAAGGAGCGGTAAGAGAAGGGGAGAGAGAGAGAGAGAGAGAGAGAGAGAGAGAGAGAGAGAGAGAGAGGAGATAGAGAGAGGCGCCACTGACATATGGAAATACCAATGATTAAGGAGAAGAGAGAGATACACAGAGAGAGAGGGGATAGACAAAGGGATAGAGTGAGAGAGAAAGGAAGAGAGAGAGAGGGGATAGAGAAAGAGATAGAGAGAGAGAGAAAGAGGTAAAGAGGGAGATTGAAAGGGAGAGGGGGAGAGGATAGAGAAAGA